>NC_057794.1:164348716-164424944 GCF_018294505.1 Triticum aestivum
TATTGTATTCGATGAATCTGCTGTTGCTGTGTGCTACTGTCTATATTCTGTCAAATAATATATTTTGTAAGATGTGCAAAAATCAGAAAAGTAAAAAAAAATAAAACCTAATATTCATACTAATGACGCATCACTACAAAGTGCGCCATTAGTATGCCAAGTATACTAATGGCGCATCCATCCGCAGTGCGCCATTAGTGTGCCAAAGTACATGGTTAAATATGGCCCCTGGGAGGCACACTAATGGCGCATGGTGTTATATACTAATGGCGCACTGGATGATGCGCCATTAGTAAAAATTACTAGTGGCGTGCTACTAATGGCACACCGGTGATGCGCCATTAGTAGGCAAAACCGGTGCGCCATTAGTAGGCCTTTTCCTAGTAGTGTGAGTAATTATGAGACCTGAGCATTATTGCAAATGTGGTTAGTTATGATCTATGCTGAAAACTTGAATGTTGGCTTGACATAGTTACAACAACAAGAGCAAACGGAGTTTGTAAAACTTTTTCTTTCGTTCTTTCAGTTTGTCAACTGAATTGCTTGAGGACAAGCAAGGGTTTAAGCTTGGGGGAGTTGATACGTCTCCGTCTTATCTACTTTTCCAAACAAGTTTGCCCTTGTTTTGGACTCTAACTTGTATGATTCGAATGGAACTAAGCCGTACTGACGCTGTCTTCAGCAGAATTGCCATGATGTTTTCTATGTGCAGAAAACAAATATTCTCGGAATGACCTGAAACTCCACGGGAGGTCTTAGAAAAAATAATAAAAAATCATCGCCAAAGATGAAGACCAGGGGGCCCACACCCTTCTCACGAGGGTGGGGGGCGCCCCCCCTTGGGCGTGCCCCCCTACCTTGTGGGCCCCCTGTGTAACGCCCTCGATGCGGCTATATCTCCCACGTGTCGAAGCACGACTTAGAGGCATGACCGCATTGAAAGCAATGTCGCAAGTGAGGTAATCTTCACACAACCCATGTAATACATAAGGGAAAAGAGAAATAGTTGGCTTACACTCGCCGCTTCACACAAATACATGAATAAAGCATTACAACATCCAAATACAATAAAGATCCGACCACGGAACCAAAATAAAAGAAGAACCCCAAATGCGACAAGGTCCCCGATCGACCCCAACTGGGCTCCACTACTGATCAACTAGAACAAAACAACACAAAGGACAAGATCTTCATTGAGCTCCTCCTAAGCTTGGTTGCGTCATCTGCACGGACTCATCGGCACCTGCAAGCTGGTTTGGAAGTATCTGTGAGCCACGGGGACTCAGCAATCTCGCACCCTCGCGATCAAGACTATTTAAGCTTATGGGTAAGGTAAAAGGTATGAGGTGGAGCTGCAGCAAGCGACTAGCATATATGGTGGCTAACATACGCAAATGAGAGCGAGAAGAGAAGGCAAAGCAGAGTCGATAAAAGTATGATCAAGAAGTGATCCTAGAACAACCTACGTCAAACATAACTCCAACACCGTGTTCACTTCCCGGACTCCGCCGGAAAGAGACCATCACGGTTACACACGCGGTTGATGCATTTTAATTAAGTTAAGGTTCAAGTTATCTACAACCGGACATTAACAAATTCCCATCTGCCCATAACCGCGGGCACGGCTTTCGAAAGTTCAAATCCCTGCAGGGGTGTCCCAACTTAGCCCATGACAAGCTCTCACGGTCAATGAAGGAATAGACCTCCTCCCGAGACATTCCGATCAGGCTCGGTATCCCGGTACTACAAGACATCCTCGACAATGGTAAAGCAAGTCCAGCAAGACCACCCGCTGTGCCGACAAATCCTGATAGGAGCTGCACATATCTCGTTCTCAGGGCACACCGGATAATCTAAGCGTACAGGAGCCGACGTAACCCAAGTTGCCAAGGGATGGCCCTGCACGGTGCTCTGGGTTGGACCAACACTCAGAGGAGCACTAGCCCGGGGGGGGGGTGAAAATAAGATGACCCTTGGGCTGGCCTAACCCAAGGGAAAAAGAGACTAGGTGGCAAATGGTAAAACCAAGGTTGGGCCTTGCTGGAGGAGTTTTATTCAAAGCAAATTGTCAAGGGGTTCCCATTAAGGAACGCAAAATCTGGGAACATAACACCAATATGACGGAAACTAGGGCGGCAAGAGTGGAACAAAACACTAGGCATAAGGCCGAGCCTTCCACCCTTTACCAAGTATATAGATGCATTAATTAAATAAGATATATTGTGATATCCCAACAAGTAAACATGTTCCAACAAGGAACAACAACTCCAAGTTCCAACAAGGAACAAACTTCAATCTTCACTTGCAACTAACAACGCTATAAGAGGGGCTGAGCAAAGCGGTAACATAGCCAATCAACGGTTTGCTAGGACAAGGTGGGTTAGAGGCTTGGTTCAACAATATGGGAGGCATGATAAGCAAGTGGTAGGCATCGTAGCATAGGTATAGCGAAAGAGCGAGCATCTAGCAAGCAAAGATAGAAGTGATTTCGAGGGTATGATCATCTTGCCTGAGATCCCGCAAGGAAGAAGAACGAGTCCATGAAGAAGACAAACGGACGAAGTCGAACGAATCCTCACAAACGCGATGTTACCGGAACCAACCTGAAGAAGCAACAACAGAAAGAAGCAAACAATCATGGTGAACAAACATCACATAAGCATGGCACGATGCGCAAACAAGTATGATGCATGTCCGGTTTAATGAGGCATGGCATGGCAAAGTGCACAAGCAATACTACAAATTAAGTGGAGCTCAATATGCAACGAGTTGCATATTGACGGAGCACTGGCCCGGGGGGTTAAAATAAGATGACCCTCGGGCTGGCCTAACCCAAGGGAAAAAGAGGCTAGGTGGCAAATGGTAAAACCAAGGTTGGGCCTTGTCGGAGGAGTTTTATTCAAAGCGAATTGTCAAGGGGTTCCCATTATAACCCAACCGCGTAAGGAACGCAAAATCCGGGAACATAACACTGATATGACGGAAACTAGGGCGGCAAGAGTGGAACAAAACACTAGGCATAAGGCCGAGCCTTCCACCCTTTACCAAGTATATAGATGCATTAATTAAATAAGATATGTTGTGATATCCCAACAAGTAAACATGTTCCAACAAGGAACAACAACTCCAAGTTCCAACAAGGAACAAACTTCAATCTTCACTTGCAACTAACAACGCTATAAGAGGGGCTGAGCAAAGCGGTAACATAGCCAATCAACGGTTTGCTAGGACAAGGTGGGTTAGAGGCTTGGTTCAACAATATGGGAGGCATGATAAGCAAGTGGTAGGCATCGTAGCATAGGTATAGCGAAAGAGCGAGCATCTAGCAAGCAAAGATAGAAGTGATTTCGAGGGTATGATCATCTTGCCTGAGATCCCGCAAGGAAGAAGAACGAGTCCATGAAGAAGACAAACGGACGAAGTCGAACGAATCCTCACAAACGCGATGTTACCGGAACCAACCTGAAGAAGCAACAACAGAAAGAAGCAAACAATCATGGTGAACAAACATCACATAAGCATGGCACGATGCGCAAACAAGTATGATGCATGTCCGGTTTAATGAGGCATGGCATGGCAAAGTGCACAAGCAATACTACAAATTAAGTGGAGCTCAATATGCAACGAGTTGCATATTGATGGAGCACCACATCAATTATTTAATTCGACCTCGTTTATGTACCCAACAATATTAAATGTTGTTAAACATGGCAAGAGGGTGAAGCCAATGAAAACTACCTATCTAGGCAAGTTTAAATGAGGCCGGAAGCAACGAACAAAAATTCCGGTAAACCCCATATGCATATATTAGGTTCGGTGTTGTTCTGCCCTAAAACCTATTTTAGAGTTGTTAAACATGCAAAGTAAAACCACCATGTTAAACTAGGCATTTTCCACCCCATTTACATATAAAGATTATTAGGTTCCGAGTTACAATTATTTAGTTATGAAGTAAAGCATTTTAACATGGCATAGGAGCAAATTTAATCAAACAACATTTTAAACATTTTGAACCTGGATGAAAGTTGGATATTATGAATCTAGACAAAATTCTAAGCAAGTTTCATGTATAATTTATTTAGATCCGATGCACGGTTGTGAAGTTATTAAATGCATGAAACTAGGGGGGTTTTGTGTAAAAATTCAATTCCCTGGAAATTAGCTAAATTCATAGAGACTGGAAAAAAAACATCCACGGGCTGAAACTGGCTGGCCCATTAGTGCACAGGGCAGAGGGCTCTCAGGAGGCTCACCATGGGCTTCGGCCCAGATCGGTGAGGTGGGACTGGGCCTCGGTCAATGGCCGAAGAGGAGGCGGCCCAAGCGCGCAGAGGCGCGGTCAACGGGTCGAGCGGGGTCGAGGCACTCGTCTTGGAAGCAGAGGAAGCAGGGGCGTGGCGGCAATGGTGGACAACGGCGAGGCAGGGGTACTCCGGCGAGTCGGCGGGGTTGGAGCGGACGGGCGGATCCGGCCTTGGGGATCCCAACCTAGCCGGAGGCAGGGTCGAGCTCGGCCAACGGGAGCGGGACTTGGCACTGGAACTTGGAGGCCGAAGCAGGAGAAGCGGCCATAGCACGGAGTGGGACTTGGCGGGGGTTCAGCGACAAGGCGTGAGGCAGGGGAGGCAGACGAGGTGGGACTCGCAGGCGGCAGATCTAGGCGGAGGCGTCCAGGAACAGGGCGCGGGCGCGGACCCAATGGAGACAAGCTTGAGGCGTCGGCCATGGGAACAATGGGGCTCCTCGGGCTCCCCGGGACTTCGGTGGCCATCTGCTCGAGGCTGGAGATGGCTGGCTGCTCGGGATCGAGCTCATCTCGATCTAGAGCTCGGTGATGGGGCTCCTAGCCGACGAGGGGAGCCAGGAGGCGGCGCGAGAGGTCGGGCTCCAGGAGGTGCTCGGACACCGCGGGAGGAGAGAAAGGGAGTGGAGCGATGGGTTCCTGGAGCTGCTGATACGACTTGATGTGGTGGTGGATTGGGCAGGCGTGCCTCTCGAGGAAGGTGGGTGGCGGCGCTGAGTTGGCTCGGGAATGAATGAGGGGATCCCAAGGCAGGTCGGTGGCGGCGGGCAGGAGGATGGATGGGACAAGGGTCCTTAATTTTAGGGTTTGTCCAGATTTAGACTAGGAGTCTCTTATATAAGAAAAGAGGAGGGGTTTAGGGTAGATTCGGACCCTCTGATTGAAATCGGGCGGTCGAGAAAAATATGTTAGGAAGTCCAATTAACAAAATGGAGACGTTTTGTAGATGTTTGGGGATGATCCGGACACGACGGTGACGACTGCTCGGGTCGGGTCAGGGACAATTTTCGGACGCGCGCGTGAGGAGGGCCGCGGGTTGACAAGAGAGGTTAGGTTGGACCTGGCGGTAGGTACTGGGCTGTGTAGACGGTCTCAAGCTGAGAGAAAAGAAGAGAGGGAGGCCCGACGACTGTTTCCGGAGACCGAAAACGTCCGACGTTAGACCGGCTGTAATGCCGCTATAGTTAATCATTGGGGCGTCAAACGAACTCCGAATGCGATGAAACATGACAGGCGGTCTATCTACACTATAATAAGACCACACGCCAACTTTCATCCCATTCCGAGAACATTTTCCGGCCATTTATAAAATACTATTTCAGACATGCCGCGGGCGCGTGCAAGTGTGTCAGGGCTCAGAACGGACAACGGACGGAACTGGGAGACCCAGACTAATGCAAGTTTCGAAAACATGATGATGCAATGCAGATGATGACATGATAAAATGCAACATGCAAGCGAATGACATGGCAACGGCAGCGAATAACTGGAAGACACCTGGCACATTGGTCTCGGGGCGTTACACCCTGGAAACCCTCCGACGCGAACTCCAACTCTATATATTTGCTTTCGGAGAGAAAAAAATAGGAGAGAAGAAATCATCGCGTTTTACGATACGGAGCTGCCGCCAAGCCCTAAAACCTCTCGGGAGGGCTGATCTGGAGTCCGTTCGGGGCTCCGGAGTGGGGTATTCGTCGTCGTCGTCATCATCAACCATCCTCCGTCACCAATTTCATGATGCTCACCGCCGTGTGTGAGTAATTCCATCGTAGGCTTGCTGGACGGTGATGGGTTGGATGAGATTTATCATGTAATCGAGTTAGTTTTGTTAGGGTTTGATCCCTAGTATCCACTATGTTCTGAGATTGATGTTGCTATGACTTTGCTATGCTTAATGCTTGTCACTAGGGCCCGAGTGCCAGGATTTCAGATCTGAACCTATTATGTTTTCATGAATATATGTGAGTTCTTGATCCTATCTTGCAAGTCTATAGTCACCTACTATGTGTTATGATCCGGCAACCCCGAACTGACAATAATCGGGACCACTCCCGGTGATGATCATGGTTTGAGGAGTTCATGAATTCACTATGTGCTAATGCTTTGTTCCGGTTCTCTATTAAAAGGAGGCCTTAATATCCCTAAGTTTCCAATAGGACCCTGCTGCCACAGGAGGGTAGGACAAAAGATGTCATGCAAGTTCTTTTCCATAAGCAGGTATGACTATATACGGAATACATGCCTACATTACATTGATGAATTGGAGCTAGTTCTGTGTCACCCTATGTTATGACTGTTACATGATGAACCGCATCTGGCATAATTATCCATCACTGATCCGGTGCCTACGAGTTTTCCATATACTGGTTTACGCTTATTTACTTTCCCACTGCTACTATTACAATCACTACAAAATACCAAAAACATTACTTTTTCTATCTTTACTTTTGTTGCCGCTACCACCACTATCATATTACTTTGCTACTAAACACTTTGCTGCAGATACTAAGTTTCCAGGTGTTGTTTAATTGACAACTCAGCTGCTAATACTTGAGAATATTCTTTGGCTCCCCTATACTTGTGGGTTATCAGTTCCCTATGCTTCAGCCATAGGCTCTATCATGTATGCAATGCTGTGTACCAGACCTGATGCGTGCCTTGCTATAAGTCTAGCAGGGAGGTACCAAAGTAATCCAGGAGTGGATCACTGGACAGCGGTAAAGAACATCCTGAAGTACCTGAAAAGAACTAAGGATATGTTTCTCGTTTATGGAGGTGATAAAGAACTCATTGTAAATGGTTACGTTGATGCAAGGTTTGACATTGATCCAGATGATTCTAAATCGCAAACCGGATACGTGTTTGCATTGAATGGTGGAGCTGTCAGTTGGTGCAGTTCTAAACAAAGCGTCGTGGCGGGATCTACATGTGAAGCGGAGTACATAGCTGCTTCAGAAGCAGAAAATGAAGGAGTCTGGATGAAGGAGTTCATATCCGATCTAGGTGTCATACCTAGTGCATCGGGTCTAATGAAAATCTTTTGTGACAATACTGGAGCAATTGCCTTAGCGAAGGAACCCAGATTTCACAAGAGAACCAAGCACATCAAGAGACGCTTCAATTCCATCCGGGATCTAGTCCAGGTGGGACACATAGAAATTTGCAAGATACATACGGATCTGAATGTTGCAGACCCGTTGACTAAGTCTCTTCCACAAGCAAAACATGATCAGCACCAAGGCTCCATGGGTGTTAGAATCATTAGTGTGTAATCTAGATTATTGACTGTAGTGCAAGTGGGAGACTGAAGGAAATATTCCCTAGAGGCAATAATAAAGTTATTATTTATTTCCTTATATCATGATAAATGTTTATTATTCATGCTAGAATTGTATTAACCGGAAACATAATACATGTGTGAATACATAGACAAACAGAGTGTCACTATTATGCCTCTACTTGACTAGCTCGTTGATCAAAGATGGTTAAGTTTCCTAGCCATTGACATGGGTTGTCATTTGATTAACGAGATCACATCATTAGGAGAATGATGTGATTGACATGACCCATTCTGTTAGCTTAGCACACGATCATTTAGTATGTTGCTATTGCTTTCTTCATGACATATACATGTTCCTATGACTGTGAGATTATGCAACTCCCGTTTACCGGAGGAACACTTTGTGTGCTACCAAACGTCACAACGTAACTGGGTGATTATAAAGGTGCTCTACAGGTGTCTCCAAAGGTACTTGTTGGATTGGCGTATTTCGATATTAGGATTTGTCACTCTGATTATCGGAGTGGTACCTCTGGGCCCTCTCGGTAATGCACATCACTTAAGCCTTGCAAGCATTGCAACTAATGAGTTAGTTGCGGGATGATGTATTACGGAACGAGTAAAGTGACTTGCCGGTAACGAGATAGAACTGGGAACAACGTATATTGTTGTGTGGTCTGACTGATAAAGATCTTCATAGAATATGTAGGAGCCAATATGAGCATCCAGGTTCCGCTATTGGTTATTAACCGGAGATGTGTCTCGGTCATGTCTACATAGTTCTCGAACCCGTAGGGTCCGCTATTATTTTGATGTACCGAAGTTTGTTCAGAGTCCGAGGTGTGATCACGGACATGACGAGGAGTCTCGAAATTGTCGAGACATGAAGATTGATATATTGGAAGCCTATATTTGGATATCGGAAGTGTTCCGGGTAAGATCGGGATTTTACCGGAGTACCGGGAGGTTACCGGAACCCCCCGGGAATCAAATGGGCCTTAGTGGGCCTAGGTGGATACTGAACAGATTCAGATGGTGATTTTGGCAGGCCTGTATTATTGATAGTGGAGAGTGTCTTGACCACTGCATCATAACATAAATTAGAAGGGGAACCAAATAGATTAATCATGAGTTATTGGCATATTACCTGGCCTAGATTTATTGGAAAGAAACAATGGGGTTGCCTTGCTGTTTTCAGAGTTTGTCTTCTTATCTTCAGCAGGCTGCACCAAATTAAGATACTAGCATTGCTATCATTGGCCAAGTCAGATAATAGGAAAGCAACATTGGCACAACGAACGTTTGGGCAACTAGCCAACACCAAATTAACACAATATGGCACAACTATCATCAGCCACGTAAGGTAATACGAAAGAAACATTGACACAATGAATGAATGGGCAACCAGAGCAGCACTACAATTCAGTAATGTGCATGATATGAGATAGTACACTAATGTAGCTCAGTATGCAAAACTACCAGGCAGTTTTCTTTACAAAATCAACATTGGCGCCTTTAACATTTTTCTACAACTAATTTTAGATGAGACACAAGTTGGATTCACGCCGATTAACAAAATACATGCTGATGTAAAAATATAGTGATATACAACAGGTACTTACATCAGCATTGGAGCACAGAGAATTCCCGCAAGATATTTTCCTCGAATACAATCCCAATTAAGGAAATCTTCTATCATTTAACCTTATTTTCTAAAAGAGGGATGGGTAAGAAACGTGTAGAAAATATGATCAGAATGCTATAAAATTTCATGATGCGAGGATACACACACGCTTCTTAGAATGGAGTTGACATTCTTTTGCTGGACTGGAGTGGACTAGTTCTTTGGCCACTGGAATCTGCTTATTATTAGTGGGAGTTGGGATTCTCTATGCTGGAGCAGTATCTATGAAAAATGGAGTTGGTTTATTATCTCCTGGCGTTTGGATCTTTTGCAAAGACCTGGTTTGTAACCCTTCAGATTCTAACATAGCCGTCTTCCCCTTGCATGCCTTATATAGAAGAATGGTGCTTCAATTATAAAACATGCTACAATAGAGATGGAGTAGGTACTGAAGAATAGAAAGGCATGACATACTGAAATGTATTCCCTCCATCCGAAAATAAATGGATGGGTCTAGGTGTATTTCAGTTCTAGATACATCCAATTTTATCCATTTCTGCGACATGTAATCGGACGGAGGGAGTATGATGTAAGAGCTAGGGATACGATGTAGTTTTGTATCACTACAAAAAAAAGACACATTCGTGACATTTTGGGCCGAACGAAATTTTTTCTGTCATACATATGACACTTCTATCATGATAATTGTGACAAAACCCGGTATCATCATAGATGTGGTGGGCTCCTACTTCTATGACAAAAAATCGTGACAGAAAATGGGCTTTTCGTCCTGGGCGGGCTGGAGATGCAGCTGCATGACATTCTTTGGGCCGTCCATGACGGAAAAAACCATGCTGAAAGGAGGGCGAGGAAAATTTCGGGGAGTTCCTGGTTACGGTGGGAGGTCGGGGCCGAGCGATGCGCGCTTCTCTCGTACACATACGTGCGGGTGTGCGAGGCGTTGGGTCTAACTGAACCAGAGCGAGGCATTGGGCTCTAACTGAACCCGAGTGATTGCACTGCAGGCTACGCATTACTAAACCCGAGCGATCGATCAATGGCTCTTAACTGAACCCGATCGAGCGATTCCTTCGCTACCTGCTGCTAACTGAAGCCGATCGATGCTGCCTCTGGATGAACAGTGAGCGTTGCGGGAGGGGGGGTTGGATGAACAGTTCCCGGTGGGGGTGGATGAACAGGACCCCGTGGTGTTGCCTCTGATGAACAGGACCCCGATCGATCGAGCCGGTTGGGGCTGGATGAACAGGACCCCGTGGTGGGCTGGATGAACAGTAGATGGTGGAGGGCAGGATGAACAGTAGCCCGTGGAGGGGAGGTTGAACAGGAGCCCGTGGAGAGGGCTGGTTGAACAGTAGCCGGTGGAGTAGCGCGCAGTGGAGGCTGGATGAACAGGAGCCCGTGGATGAACAGTCACAGGTGGAGGCTGGAGGAGGTCGACGGTGGATGAACAATAGCTCGTGGAGGCTGGAGGGGTTCGACGGTGGAGATAAATAGTATCCCGTGGAGTCCTGTTTTGCGGTACGCCACACCCCTCCCAATGAACAAGACCCCCGTTTCGACCATAGGAGGTCCGTTTCCTCCGTTTTGCGGTACGCCAGACCCCTCCCGATCAACAGGATACCGTTTCGAACGTGGCCGGTCGAACACAAGGCCGTTTCCTCCGTTCTGCGGTATGCCAGGCCTCGTTTCCATCACCTGTTCCATCCAAGCCCTCCCGATGAACACGACGCATTCTGTTGCCTCCCCATGAACACGACGCATTCCATTGCCTCCCCATGAACACGACGACGTTGTTTTTCTGTTCCGACCCAGCCATGTACACGAGCCCTGGCCGTACGTATGCGCGAGTAGGCGTTCGAGACCCCGCCCGTATGTACACATACGTGGCCGTATTTTCTTTCTTGCACCCTGGCCGTTGTACGTACGTGTACGAGCTACGTGCGCGCCTCTACTACGACACGTGCACGCCTCTACATCGACCAGTATATATGTACGTACACGTTCACGACCAGAATGACAACGCTACGTACCCTTTGACCAGGTGGGTCCCGACTGTCAGGCACTTCCTTTCATGCGCAGATGTAGCTGGTGGGTCCCAGCAGTCAGGGGCAAATGTTTTTTTCATGAAATACGGTGGCCCGCCCAGTGGGTCCCCGCTATCAGGTGGAGGAATAATTATTTTGAGCGTAATAAGGAGACACTTCCTTGCTGCGGCCGTGGACCCAGCTGTCAGCGTCTCCACGCACAGTACTCTTCCAATGGAAGTTGGTTGTTGACCACATTGACCACGCCGCGTCGAGAGCACCACGGCGGTGGACGACGACAAGGCCTTGGAAGGGGACGATGCGGAGCCGGGGAAGACGCGGCAGTGGAAGCCCGGGCGGAGAGGAGTATGAGGGTTCACTGGTTCGGCTGTGGTATGAGGCTGCCGTCGCCGCAGGGCCTGGCCAGCGGTGGGAATAGTAGGGGGCGGTGAGGCCTCCGCGGCAGCACAGCCGGCCACGGGAGGCAGGAGCATGCGGCACGACCGGCGCTGCTTGGGCGGCTGGAGCAAGTAGACCAGAGGTTGAAGAAGCACTACGGCCGTTGGATGGACATCGTACGGTCACTGGAGCTAGAATCATTCATATTGACTAAGTTGACAAAGCCCTTCGTCCCCGTCGACTTAGTAGGCCCACAAGTCAGCCTCCTACCAAGCTGGGTCCCAGCTAGCCGGGGGAGTATTCATTTTTTTGTGCGTAATAAGGAGGCACTTCCGGTGGGTCCAAGCTGACAGCGGGGGGAATGTTTATTTCGCGAAATATGGTGGCCCGTCCGATGGGTCCCATCAGTCAGGGGGAAATGATTTTTTTGCAAAATACTGGTGGCCCGTCCGGTGGGTCCCCGCTGTAAGGTGGAGGAATAATTATTTTGCGTGTAATAAGGAGGCATTTCCTTGCTGCGGCCGTGGACCCAGCTGTCAGCGTCTCCACGCACAGTATTCTTCCGATGGAAGTCGGTCGTTGACAACATTGACCACGCCGTGCCGAGAGCACCACGGCGGTGGACGACGGCTAGGCCTAGGAAGGGGACGACACGGAGCCGGGGAAGACGCGGCAGTGGAAGCACGCGCAGAGAGGAGTACGAGGGTTCACTGGTTTGGCTGCGGTGTGAGGCTACCGTCGCCATAGGGCCTGTCCAGGGGTGGGAATAGTAGCGGGCAGTGAAGCCTTCGCGGCAGCACAGCCGGCCACGGGAGTCAGGAGCATGCGGCACGACCGGCGCTGCTTTGGGCGGCTGGAGCAAGGAAACCAGAGGTTGAAGAAGCACTACGGCCGTTGGATGGACATCGTACGGTCAATGGAGCTAGAATTGTTCATATTGACTAAGTTGACAAAGCCTTTCATCCCCGTCAACTTAGTAGGCCCACAAGTCAGCCTCCCACCAAGGTGGGTCCCAGCTAGCCGGGGGAGTATTCATTTTTTTGTGCGTAATAAGGAGGCACTTCCGGTGGGTCCGAGCTGACAACGGGGAGGGGGAACATTTTTTTCACGAAATACGGTGGCCCGTCCGGTGGGTCCCAGCAGTCAGGGGAAATGATTTTTTTCCCAAAATACTGGTGGCCCGTCTGGTGGGTCCCCGCTGTCAGGTGGAGTAATAATTATTTTCCGCGTAATAAGGAGGCACTTGCTTGTGGCTCCCATGGACCCAGTTGTCAGCCTCTCCACGTACAGTACTCTTCCGATTGAAGTCGGTCATTGACCACATTGACCACGCCGCGCCGAGAGCACCATGGCGATGGACGACGGCGAGGCATAGGAAGGGGAAGACGCGGCAGTGGATGCCCACGTGGAGAGGAGTACGAGCGTTCACCGGTTCGGCTGCGGTGTGAGGCTGCCATCGCCACAGAATAACAGGGGGTGTGGGTGAGTAGAGGGATGCCCTGGCCAGCGGTGGGAGTAGTAGGGGGCACTGAGGCCTGCGCGGCAGCACAGCCGGCCACGGGAGGCGGGAGTAGGCGACCCGCCGATGCTGCTTTGGCGGCTGGAGCAAGAAGATCAGAGATTGAAGAAACACGACGGCCGTTGGATTGACATCCAATGGTTACGCCTGCTAGAATCGTATGTTGACGTATATAATAACTAAAAAAATCTTGCATACGCGTCAACTAAACAGGCCCACAAGTCAGACCACTCCCTCTTTTTTAATAATTTATATATAGCTCATGGCAACTTCTTATGCAATTTATTGTAGTCATTTTTTATGGTTGGCCAGGGACAATTTCACATATTTCTGTGGGTTCCAAACTATTTTTAATACTGAAATGTCCATCCAGATTTTAAGTATGTTGAAGATATATTTAAATTAGGTTAATGCCCAGTGAAATAGGAATCTGAAAATGTAATAAAATTCAGAAATTATAAAGTAATTGCCAATTTGTCATCTGTTTTTATATTTACAACCCATTTCATATTACTTTCAAGATTTGCAGGCGTCTTGAAATAGTTGCAGCCCATCAGGGCATAGAAAAATAAGTTGGCCTGGATTGGGTATGAGTAATTATACTGGTTCAACCATACAAAGCACACCTTGAACAGTGCTACTTTGCCTACAGTTAACCAAGGGTGAGGCCGCCAAGCCCCAGGACAAGGCCCAGGCGCCACCCACGCATCCACAACCTTCTGAAAGCGGCTTCATCTTGCAACGTGGTCAATAAACAGGATATTCGCTTTAGAGCCATGGAAAAGCATGAACATAATCTTCTGTCCTATTCTCCAAGATGGACGGGCCTTCATTATTTGAGACCACCCATGAATAAGTATCTTTTCACCTCCAAGTGGAATTGCGTAGGTCGACATAAACATCATGTTGTGACCAAGCGAAAGTCTGACCCGACCATGGTCGGGCATCTGTATAGGAACAATAGAACTCGGCAGTTCTTGTTTCAAGAAGATCACAGCTGTAAAACTGTGTATAAGCAATAGTTTATGAACAACATATATAACAGAAAACAGCTTGTACCATAAGTTTCTCGACACAATTGGACCTGTTCAACGAGTGCAGCAGTGCCACACATATCCCACATGGCCTTCCACCATTGAAACACCCCACAAGGACCTCAAGACGATCAATAAAGTGTAGGAACTTGTGGATGTCGATCCAGTCAACTTCAGTGCCATTAGTAACAGCCGAGTTATTACAGAGTAACAAACGAGCAGACTGCTTAACTCTGAAAAAACCTACATGTGCCACCAATTATAAGAAAATATTAGTTATAAGTAGCATCTTTGTGAGAGATTCGTTGCTACTTCTAAAGTTAAATTGTGATTAGTTAGCCAGAATATGTGGATTAAGAAGTAATCGAGGCAACAAGCAAGAACCAGATACAAAACTAACATCGATGAACAATTGCTACGACGTCGGGGTGGAAGATCGCAGTGAAGATGAGACCAGGTTCTGCTATTTCCATCAACATTCATGCGCCAAATTTCAGTCCGTAACACTTGAGAAAGTTTATCCAAGTTCGGCCATAAAAAAGCAGCGATCTTCTTGGTTCATGAACCCAACTCTGAACTTATATCCATGGCTTGTATTCACTGTGACCATTAAACTAGTGTATTCAGTTATGCCAAGGCCGAGCATCTTGAGTACATGTGTTCTGGCAGAGCAAATAATACACTGCAGGAAAAATAATATTGCGGCGCTATGACCAGGGTGTGTCTACCGTGAAGTTGTGCACTCTAATTTGTGCATATGGCACGTGGACCCCGTTGCCGGTTGCCCCACATATCAGCGAAAGGAAGTAGAAAGACACGAGTAACTAGTTACACATAAATATATTTTTTGACAGAGAGATACTCCCTCTGTAAAGAAATATACAAATCTTTTATATCACAGGCTCACCTTGCCGAGAAATATACTCCCTCTCAACGCACGGGCATTATGGGGGTTCAGCTGAGAATATAATACTCAGATTTTTTTGAGGGATAAAAGCTGCTTTATTGAAGATTAACAGTCATAGGTATACAAATAATTTCGAGGGTTCCTATGAGCCAAAGATGGCGTCCACAGGGCAAAGAAGTAGCAGCTTTTGCGAGCACATGTGCTTCAACATTACACTCGCGTTTTTCATGTATGATGTCCATGGTTTGGAACATTTTCTTCTTCATCTTGATCTCGTCCATAATAACTTTGCTGGGCCCCAAGTATGCCTCTCCGATATGCTTGACTGTTGCTGAACAATCGGTGCTAATCTGAACTTGTTGCAGGTTTAAGTCAAGAGCCAGAGATAGCCCCTCGCAACATGCCATTGCCTCTAGGATCTCTGGATCAGGAACACTTTCGCACACTAGTGCCGATGCTCCAAGGAAGAAGCCTGTATGATCCCGACTCACAACTGCCAGGGCTCCCCTTTCACCATTGCGAGATAACGCATCATCAACATTCATCTTTGCCCAACCAACAGCAGGAGGAGGACACCACTACTGCACTGAGCTAGTGCTTCTCGAAACCAGGTTCTGGACTTGGGCCGCAGGCCGACCCTACATGTTTGGGGGCCCATGTATTCTACCTCAGCGCTTTTCATATTGCAAGCGATCAGTACGGCGCTGGATTTAGATGCTGTCGCAAGGCGAATACACAAAATTGAATAAAGCATGTCAGCTGTTGGAATGAAATCGAATGACAGTTCCTAACCAGCAATTAGAGTTGCAATTCTATCAACGATATACCATGTGATAAATAATACTATCGTACTACTTATACACACAGGACACTTGTTTCACCATGCCAGATTATTACATCAAAATCTCTCGGAGGATAGATCAGTTAGGCAGTTGCGTGCTGCTACTGAAGAATTTCAAAGTTGATTTGGACCAGCTCTCCTTGCCGAGAAAGTTCAATTTTGACATCATCCCCTACCGCAAGATATGATTTATATTTGAACCTTGACCATCCTTTAGCATCAATCATCATGTGAACATCCTTTGTACTAACGATATATTGAGCAGGTTCATTCACACCAAGGCTGCGCATGGTAAGAGAAACTTGGCCGCGGTCGCCCGGATTATTGAAGGACTCCCTCGTTGCTCTAGGAATTCTCTGTTTGCAAACAAGAAGACATACCCAAACAGTTAGATCAACACAGTGAATCATGTGAAACAACATGGAAAGAAAAAAGAACGAAGCACTTGGGCGGCCAATGCTTACCAAGAAGGTGGACATGTCGGTTTTTGTAAGGACTTTGGTATATGAAGTGCGAACTGCGGCCTAGTCTGTTGCCGGTTCAACTGCACGGGCCGGAGCAGATGCAAGTGCAAGTGTTGGTGCAGGTGCCGAAGCCGCTGCTGCTGCCGGAGATCGTGCTCCTTGTAGAGCTGGTGCTGGTGTTGGAGCAGGTGACGGTGTCGATGCCCGATCCTCCGGTATATCAGACTGATCCGCTGACGCGGTCGGTGCCCAATCCTCAACTGGATCAGACGGAGCTGCTGCTGCTGTCAGTGCTAGAGCAACTGTCGGTGCTCGATCTTTGCGAGACAGCGGCGATCGTGTCTGGTCTGCTATGATCAACTTTCTAACTTGACTAGGATCCATGACCGTGATCCAATTTTTTTTTCTTCATTTCTTTTAAACGCGAGAAGGACTAATTGTGGTGTTTTTGTTAAACCAAACTGCAGTTCGTCATAGGGATTCAGCTTGTACTCAGACAACAGACTGATCCAATTTTTTCCAGTAATATAAGTGATGGACAATGCCTTCGTTACTGACAAAACATAAGAGGTGAAACCTACAAAAATAGCCTTACCAGGAAATCAATAAGATTTACTTGATGTGACACGAGTGAATCCTTACCAGGAAATCACTATGTTGAAGTACTAAATAGAAGATTGATCGTCCAACTACGCATGGCATGCAGGGGCCCCGCCTACTCCCACAAGCAGGACAGTCCAAAGGTCATGAAAAATTGTATGGACCGAACATCCATGGGGCTGGAAATCCTGGTGGGTGCGATAAACCCTGCAATGCATACAGATATTGGAGTGTAACCATAATTGATAGACCGTCCTCACAAAAAATATGATATGGATAGTTCAAAATATACAGACTCAATTGAGTGGACAGACATTAACATAGACCATTCTCAGGACTGACCACACACCAAAAGCGGCAGTACTAATAAACAATACAGGGTTCACAAACACAAATCAAGTACTGAACAATAGTACTTACTACAAACAAGCAAAGTTGCTCTAACTAAACTCTGCAGACTATTTTTTGCCACCGACCTACGGGATGAACCCCGCATAACTGACTAGGCCATGGACTTCGTGTGAGATGTCTACATGCACCATCACCATCTTGTCAACCTTGGAGAACCTAACAGAGTGGTCTTTCCACTCATAAACATGATGATGAAGACAGGCTGCATCATATTTGTTGGGAAGCTTTACAAGAACCACACCCTTCGTAATCGAAGGCACAGCCAGGAAATTGTTGCGGTCAAGTACAACCTCAAGAACACGCCTGACAACAATGCTACAGGAAAACACTAGTTCAGGACATGTGGCGACAAGGACACAACAGCTGGATAGTTCAGCAGTAGAACTCATCATCAGGTCTTCCAGTTCACACGGCATGACTTTGAGAACTTCATCTCCACCGCGGACCTGGTTCTAATTCAAACAGAAACCATATTTTATTACTACCTCTGTTCAGAAATATAAGATGATTTTCGATATTATACTCCATATATGACTACATATACGCACAGAAATGAGTGAACAAAGACACCAGAACATGCCTTCAAAGGCATGAGAGCAGAGGGATTACATGCAATATCCATAACACAAGTTACTGAGGCAAATATACCCTCTTAAAAGGTAGCATTGATGTTCATAAAGTACTCCCTCTGTCCCAAAATTCTTGTCTTAGATTAGTCTAGATACGGATGTATCAAGTCACATTTTAGTATTAGATACATCTGTATCTAGACAAATCTAAGACAAGAAATTTGGGACATAGGGTGTAGTTGAAAGTAATCTATAAGAAATCAGTGTCAACCTCTCGCATGTTTTGGTCAAAAGAGGAATTTAGAACCGTCATTTGGCACACAAAAATCACATTCAAGATCACCCAGAAAGTTGTACTACTAGTACTAGTACTGCGTGTTAGATGAAAAAACACAATCAAGATCGAGAAAAAGATCGTAAAGAAGAGATATTACCTGGACTTGCTTAATGAGGGATCCCGGAGAGGGAGGCTTGGACAGGGCGATGTCTTTGAGCTTGTCTGCAGTAGTCTTGGTGGGTTGCTTGTGCTTCTTCGTACCATGAGACTCGTTGGTTTTGGCCGGAGCCATAGACATCACTTCAGCCGGTGCCCCAGCGTCCATCAAGAAACTATCAAATAGAAATAAAAGAAAAGAAACCATAATCACAAACCCAAAAGAAGAAAAGAGAGGGAGTTATCAGATCAGTCTCGAGGTTTCAAGACCGGGCCTTGGCCAGAATCACCATTTATGTGCTCACCTTTCCTTCTTTGGGAGAGAAGAACAATGGCAGAAGCAGGTCGGGGATTTCTTGAAGAAATGAGGAACAAGATGAGGTAGAAGCGAGGGTTGGGTAGAGAGGAAGCTGAGAGAGAAGAGTGAAATGATGGTTGCTTCGTCCGTCCAACTTACTACTGGAAAGGAGGGGGTTTTGTTATTTGACGGCTCATTGGGCATTATTGCGGTGCTTCGATCGGTGTCAGGGAAACTGATCCACGAACACCTATGGGGCCGGCAGACCGGGCCCCTTTCGGTTCGGCGGGGGGGCAGAGATCGCACGAAGAGCAGATCGAGGCGAAGCACACGAGCAGTTTACCTAGCTTCGGAGCTCTTCGGAGAGATAACACTCCTACTGCTGCTTGTCTGGTTCTATTATGTTCTTGCTCGCGAGAGCTAAGTGTTTTCTGGCTCTCCAATGAATCGAACCCCCCCTACGTTGCGCATCGGCCTCCTTTTATATGCTCAAGGGGTCACCGACAGGTGGCAACGCAGAGAAGGGTACAAATGTAAAAAGTGGGGTGGTTGGTACAGTTACTTGTACAGTGCACCCTACCTAACCCTGACGGCAGGGGACAAGGGAATTAAACGCCCGTCTGGGTCGCCCAAACAGTGCAGAAAAGGACCGTTAGGGGCGCCACCGTTCGCCATGATGGCGATCTTGTCAGCTTCGCATGCCACTGCGCACCGTTGGCTGCACAGCCTCCCGCCACGCGCGCATGGAGAGGCCCCCAGAGCGACACGTTGGTGGATGCGCTGGAGCATGGGCACAGAGTGGCCGCCTGCCGCGGCAAGCGCCTTGCCGCCGCTGTTATCTTGTCGGGTCCGGAGGCTTGTCGCTCACCGGGCCTCGAGGTACCTTGGTTGGTCTTCCCGGCAAGCTCCTCTTGCCGGGGCCTTGTTGCCTTGTCGGAGCGCGTGGCGCGTCGCGGCAAGTTCCTTGGAGTGCCTCGGTTGGCCTTCCCGGCAAGCTCCTCTTGCCGGGGCCTTGTCTCCTGAGCTTAAATACTTTGTTCTTGAATGGCTCCAAGGGAACCACGGAGGATCTTGGTGTTAGCCCGGCGAGCCTTGCCGCGGGGTGCTGCAACTGCCCGTGCACAAGTTCGGGGTACTAGGGTACCCCTATTCTAGTACACCGACAGGAGCCCCCAGGCCTGGGCCAGACACGGTGCCGAGCGCTGTTGGGCCAGGCCCAAGACAGGGCACGGGCACATGTGGACTGGGCCACGCCGAATCTCGCTCCGTATCCACCGCGCTCTCCCCTAACGGCACGCGTTGAATACGGCATCATGGGAGAGATCGTGGGTGGTTCTTTATTCGCAAGGGCGAAACGTCCGCCCTGTCCCTCTTTATAAGCAGAGGAAACACGGGCAGTTCGTTCCCCCTCGCTAGTTGCTACTACTCCATCTTCACGAACCTCCGCCGCCCCCCCTTCTTCTCGAAGCTGAGAGAGCAGCGCTCCTCCCCCCATTGCCACCAGCATCACCAACGCCGTCGACCTCCCCCACCACCTCCACCATGGCTCCGAAAGCCGACAAGGGAAAGGGCATGAAGTCGGCCGAGGCGCAGCGGCTCGCGGCGCTGCGGAAGGAGCGGGCGATCTTCTCCCCCCAGCTCGACGAAAAGGAGCTGAGGGAGTACTTCTACCTCTTTTGGGCGACAAAGACGCAGGCGCATCCGCGCACGAGGGTACTCCCGGCCGCTGCTTCGGAACTGGCTCCAAATGGGTAACCATTCTTCGCGCTGTTCTTCTATTGCGGGCTCTGCCCGCCCTTCTCGGAGTTCTTCTGCGATATCCTGAACACCTACAGCTTCCGCCTCCTTGACTTCACCCCCAACGCCGTTCTGACCATGGCAGTTTTCGCACATTTGTGCGAAAACTTTGTCGGAGTCCACCCCAATGTTGCCCTTTTCCGCCACTTCTTCATACCTCGGGTAGAGAGAGGAGAGCCGCTTGCTGGAGGGATCGCCTGGATCTCGAGAGTCGGCAACAAGGAGGCGTACTTGGAGGGTGAGCTTAGCAGCAAGTGGGAGGAGTGGAGAGCGGAGTGGTGCTGGATCGTCGAGGAGAATCCGCAGCCCCTCACCGCCGTGCGCCAAGCTCCAATAGTGTGCGGCAATGACTGGAGCAACGTGGCCCCGGAAGACGAGAGGCTGAAGATCGCCATTACTAGGATCCTTCGCCTCAGGCTTGCCGAGCTCACTATAGGCGCTGTAGGCGCAGATTTCCTCCGCCGCTGCATCGCCCCCCTGCAGGAGAGGGGGAGGCCCGCCTGGGAATTCAAGAACTCGGCGGACATCATGAGGCTGCGGCCGGGCCTCAACTACAACTTCACCGTCTTGGAGCTGGATGCAATGCTCCTGGAGTTGTTCAAACGCGACCCCCAGCACCCATTCATGCTGCCGAGGGGCGTCATTCTATTGTGCAACAATTCTTCGCTTGACCGGATCCGCCCCATGATGCCGTTGTGCGATTCACACAGAATCGTTCCAACTTGGCAAGAGCCTGCGGATGACGTCGTGCAAGCGTTCTTCGACAACTTGGAGGAAGTGCCGGTCCACGCAGACGAGTAGAAGAGCCTCACCCGTGACACCACCGACGAGGAGCTGCAGCGCATCGCCACTAGGGCGGAAGAGGTTGCGGCCGCAGCTGCCGCGGGCGCGTTCGGGTTCACTGTGGAGGAGGCGGAGGCTGCAGAGGCGGCAAACCTCGCCGAGCGCGTGGAGTTCATTGGCGAGGAAGAGCCTGCCGGTTCTGAAGCTGAGTCGAGCGAGGCCGGTGAGGAAGAGCCCGAGCCTTCAGAAGGCTTGCCGCAGGCGGAGCCCCCGGCCCCGCGAAGAAGGCGTCTTCGCAGGGCCACGGACGTAGCGGGGCGGCAGCCGGGTCAACAGCCGCCAAGCCGTGCGACATGCTCTACCACGGCAAGCAATGTTGCCACGGGAGCGCCCCACGCAGTAGCGGCAACTGGAGCGGGATCTTCCTGGGCCACCGCCACCGCCCCCGCCAAGCGGGCAAGGAATCCTACTCCTTCGCCTCGCCGCACCGGAAGGGAGCCGGACTTTGATCTTTCCGCGCTCAGCTCCGACGAGGAGGAAGAAGAGTAAGTTTCCTTGGTGCTCTTGTAGTTCTTCAATCTTGCTGTTTTTATCTTGTATCTGACTTGCTTCAATCTGGACTCCTTTCTTGTCAGGACGCTGGCCCAGAGAGCGGCGAAGAGGGCCAAGGCCGCGGTGATTGTCATCGAAGATGACCCCACCGTGTCAGCAGGGGGTGGGTCCGAGACCACCTTGACGGATCCGGCAACCACTCCTCAAAACAGCCCCCAGTGCAGCCCCCAGCGTAAGTTCATAGTTAGCTTTCTGCTGTCAGGCGCGCACGAGTGCTTTTTCCTTTGTTGATATCTTGCTTGTTGATTTGTGTAGGAGCAGATCAGCCACATCAGGAGCGCCCGGAAGCTGGTCCCGAAGTGCCATCTGCTTCGACTACGCCGCCAAGGGAGGGGTTCCCGGTAAGGGAGCGCTCTCCGGCAAGGGAGAACTCTCCGGCAAGGGGCAGCACCGTCGATCCTGCGGCGGCCGGGACCGCAACTGCCGATCTTGGCACAGGTAATTCACTTGTCCAAAAACTTTCCCTTGGGTTCTTCTTCTTTTGATTTTCTTCTCTTGGATTTTTGATTGATTTTTCTCCCTTCTTCGTTCTTCAGACCCATAAGCTGCTGAGCCAATGGAGACACAGGGCGCCGGCGAGGAAGGGGCCGGTGCTGATGAGACCGCCGGCGAGGAGGCCGCCAAGGCTGACGCCGCAGAAGCCGGCAAGGGGTCGGGCGATCGCACTAACGAACCTGAGGCCGCAGGAGCGCCAGGCGCTGCGCCGACCACCGATCCCTCTGCCGCTGCTGTGGAGCCGGGCTCCGAGGAGCCCCAGCCCAGCGCCTACTTGAAGGCCGGCGGCGATATCTTCATCAAGCTACCCTGGGCGTCGAGCTCCAGGGCGCCGGTCGAGGGGGAAACTTTCGATGAGGAGGTGCTCGCCTCTGCTGGACTGTCGTTGGTCGACGCGGCCAGCAGCAGTAGTGTCGAGCCTGAGGAGGAGCAGCTGCTGCGGAAGCTGCTGTCACTCTATCGCGCATGGTAAGCCAAGCTGGCTTCCCGGGAAGCGCTTGTCGCGAAGGCGGGAGTTGACATGGAGAAGCGCGCGGAGGAGCTCCGGGGCCACAATCAAGAAGCTCTCCGGTCCCTGGCACAGGAGCGGGAGCGACTCGACGAGGAGCGCACGGCCTTCCTTCTCGAGAAGGACGAAGCTGAGGAGGAACAAAGGCTGGCCGCCGAGAAGCAGTCCGCGCGAGAAGGCGAATTGGTGCAGCGGAAGGCCAACCTCGACAGCTACGAGGAGGAGCTCGCCGAGCGCGAGCAAGCACTTGGCGGGGCGCTCAAGGAGGCAAAGGACGCTGCCGCAATCGCAGAGGCTGCAAAGAAAGAGCTGGAGGAGAAGGTGGCGCAGCTGGAGGCCAACATTGGGAAGAGCGGCGAGGAGCTTGCCGCGCTCAAGCGTGAGCATGAGAAGGATGCTGCCGCCCACGGTGAGCTGCAAGGTCTTCTCGCTGAGAGGGGCAAGGAGCTCAGCGCCGCCAAGGATTCCAATGCGGACCTGGAGTTGAAGCTGGCCACACTGATGCAGACGCTGGAGGCCGCCAAGGAGCGGGAGAAGACCTTGTCGGAGAAGGTCAAAGCTGACAAGGCGCTACTGGAGAGCATCGCAGTTACCCAGAACTCGTTCAGAGATACTGTGGAGCACTGGACCGAGGGTCTGGTGAATATTGCCGCAGTCATCAACGAGGAGCTGGCGCAGCTAGGGATGGAGGACTTTGGGTATCCCTCCGACAAGAATCTCCAACCCAGCGTCAAGCTCAGCCTGTTCTTCAAGGGTGTGGCGACGCCACTCCAGCGGCTCCAGGAAAGGATCCCAAAGCAGCTGGCCGATGAGTCGCGCAAAATCTGCGCCGGGGTTCTCCAGAAGGTGGTGATGAAGGTGGCCTTCCGCAATCCAGGCCTCAGCTTCACCAACGTCCTCAAGTCCTTGCCGCCAGACGCTGATCAGGACGCACTCAAGGCCCTTGTCGCACCCATTGTGGACAAGGTGAGCGAGATCAAGAGGGTTGAGGGCGACCGCGTAGACTAGGCTGCCCATTTCTTCTTTTCCCTTGTCGCTGCTAATCATGTTATGAAAGCAGTCTGTTAGAGCTGTGACAGGTTATCTTGTAATATGACTTTATTTCTTTTATCAATTTCTATGTTATTTCCTCTACTAGATTCCTTCCTTTGTATGTTTTTACCCTACGCTTCTAAGGAACTTGTCGGCGCAGGCACCCGAGCCGCGAGCGCTGAGTGCGGAACTTCAGCAGCCTGCTGGCGGCGCTGCTTCCAACAAGAAACCTTGTCGCGACTAGATGCAGCACACTTAAGTTGTTGAGCGGACTCGAAACAAAGTAAGGGCGCAACTAGCCACGAGTTGGTTCCTCCGCACACAGGTTTTCCATACAAAGCAGGGTCGTTCGAGGAAGATAACTCAAAAAATTTAAAAATTGATTGCTCAAACTTTGGCAACTTAGCTTTTCTGTCGTTTGCTTCCCGGCAAGGCAAAACTTTGCTTGAACGACGCCTGGTCCATACCACAATCTTCTCCTTCCCCCCCGGAAACTTGTGTGCGAGGGAATCTTCTTTTCCTTTGTTGAAAAAGAAGAAAGAAGAGAAAATAATGATATGGAGCCCTTCGGCTCGTTATTGCTTACCGGATGTAGGTGTTGCACAAAGTGTCAGATAACGCATGCAAGAAAGAAACTAATGCATGAAATGGACAAGTTGTGCGGAGCACATGGGGTTCTATTTATGCACGGGATCTGCGCCCGGCTTTGTACAAAGGATTACATGCAACAGCGGCAAGACTTGTACAAAAGGTGGTTGCCGGAACGGGTTCCGGCAACCGCGCCTTACGGGAAAAACTTACGAAGATGTTCTATCTTCCAGGAGTTTCTCACCGGAATGCCATCTTCGGTCTCAAGGCGGACAGCGCCGGGCCTTGTGACTCGTTTCATCCGATAAGGGCCTTCCCACTTCGGCATCAACTTGTTGGAATTCTTGGCGGACTGAACGCGCCGAAGAACAAGGTCGCCTTCCTCGAAGCTTCTGGCTTTAACTTTGCGGCTATGGTAGCGGCGCAAAGCTTGCTGGTATCGAGCAGCTCGTACAGCAGCCTGAAGACGATCTTCCTCAAGGAGCAGCGCGTCGTCTTGTCGCAGCTGTTCTTGCTCAAGCTCATCATAAGCGAGCACTCGAGGCGATCCGTATTCGAGTTCCGTGGGGAGAACTGCCTCTGCTCCATAGACTAGAGCGAAAGGCATCTGGCCAGTGGCTCGATTTGGCGTCGTTCTGATCGACCAAAGAACCACCGGCAGCTCCTCGATCCAGTTTCTTCCGCACTTGCGCAGCCTGTTGAAAGTTCTGGTCTTGAGCCTGCGCAGCACTTCAGCATTTGCCCTCTCTGCTTGATCGTTGCTTCTTGGATGAGCAACAGAAGCGAAGCAGACCTTGGCGCCAAGGTCTTGGACGTACTGCATGAAGGTGCGGCTCGTGAATTGTGTGCCGTTGTCGGTGATGATCCTGTTAGGGATCCCAAAATGGCAAACAATTAACCTGAAGAACTTGACTGCTGACTGTGTTGTCACCTTCCTCACTGGCTGCACTTTCGGCCACTTTGTGAACTTGTCGATTGCGACGTACAAGTACTCAAAGCCCCAGACCGAAAATGGCCAGGATAAAGGGATCGTCTGGAGATCTTGAGCTGGCTGGTGTATCTGTTTGGAGTGGAACTGGCACGCTTCACACTTGGTTACTTGTGCAGTTGCATCTTGGAGGGCTGTCGGCCAAAAGAAACCTTGCCGGAAAGCTTTGTCGGCAAGTGCTCTTGTGCCAATGTGGTGGCCACATATGCCTCCATGTATCTCTGCCAACAGCTTTTGTCCATCTTCCCGGCAAATACACTTTAATTTCACACCGTTGAGTCTTCTTCTGTACAGTATGCTATCGACAAACTGGTACATACTTGACTGCCGGGCTACTTTTTCTGCTTCTTCTTGCTCTTCGGGAAGTTCTCCTGTCTGAAGGAAATGGACAATCTGCTGTTCCCATGCTGGAGCTTGTGGCTCGACAACAAGGACTAAAGGCACATCTGCTGCTGCGGGAACATCCGCTTCCACGGCAAGGACTTGCGGCCCTGCCGGAGCTTGATGTTCCCCGGCAAGCTTGCCGGAGCAAAACTTGTCGGGAGCGTCTGCTTCAATGGAACAAACCATAAGGCTTGCCGGAGCAGACTGCCCCTCAGCAACCTTGGTGTTGATCTTGGGGACATTCTTGGCGGCGGCTTCGGGGAGCTCTGCCGGAAATTAGTCACCAGAAATCAACTTCCTCTTCTTGTTTTGTCCAGTTGATGGTGTTACGGATGGTCGAGTCAAGTTGAGCACAAAGATCCCTGGTTCCACAGGTAACTTTAGTGCGGCACACTTTGACAGGCCATCAGCAATGTCATTCTGAGCTCTTGGGATATGCTCCATCTGTAGGCCGTCAAAGTGCTCTTCTAGCTTCCTCACTTCATCAACATATGCTTCCATCAATGGACTCTGGTAGTTCTTGTTCACTTGGCGGACGACAAGCTGTGAGTCACCCCTGACAATGAGCTTCTTGATCCCAAGGTCTGCTGCAATTCTGAGACCGGCAAGCAATCCTTCATACTCTGTAGTATTGTTGGTTGCTTGCTCCTTGGGAAAGTGCATCTAGACTACGTACTTGAGGTGCTCTCCGGTGGCGCGACAAGCAGCACGCACGCACTGGCGCCTTGCAGCGAGAAGGCACCATCAATGTACATCAGCCACTCTTTGCTTGCCTCTTTGACGGGGATGCTCGTGTCTGGAATTTCTTCATCTGGTGTTGGCGTCCATTCTGCTATGAACTCTGCCAATGCCCTGCTTTGGATAGTTGAAGTGCTCTCAAACTTGAGGCCAAAGCTTGACAGTTCCAGCGCCCACTCGACAATCCTGCCTGTCGCTTCTGGATTTTGCAGTATCCTCTTCAGCGGAAAGCGAGTGACGACTGTGATCTCATGTGCTTGGAAGTAATGGCGCAGCTTTCTCGAGGCCATGAGGAGGCCGAAAAGCAACTTCTGCACACCAGAGTACCTTGATCTAGCCCCCTGTAGAAGGGAACTGACAAAGTAAACTGGACGCTGCACCATTCTCTTCTGCATCTTATCATGCTCCTGTGCAGATCCATCTCTGTCAGGACCAGAGCTTGTCGGCGAAGCCTCCTGCTTGTCGCTGGATGCATCTGCCGTGGTTGCTGGCTCATCATCTTCCTCCCTATCCGCCACTAACGCAGCACTAACCACTTGATTGGTTGCCGCTATATACAGCAGCAACTTCTCCTGCGGCTTAGGTGCGACAAGTATTGGAGTGGAGGACAGGTATCTCTCCAAGTCCTACAGCGCAGCCTCCGCCTCCGGAGTCCATTTCATTGGACCTGCCTTTTTCAAAATTTTGAAAAATGGCTGGGCGCGCTCAGCAGATCTAGAGATAAACCTGCTGAGAGCAGCCACGCAACCGGCAGGCCTTCGTACATCCTTGACGCGCTTTGGTGCTTCGATCTGCTCAATGGCCTTGATCTTGTCAGGATTGGCTTCAATTCCCCGCTGAGACACGAAGAACCCGAGAAGCTTGCCGGATGGGACTCCAAACACGCACTTCTCGGGGTTAAGCTTGAGGTTGATCCTGCACAGATTTGCAAATGTCTCGTCTAAATCTTGAATCAGGGTCGCCCTATTCTTGCTTTTGACCACTATGTCATCCATGTAGGCTTCCACATTTCTGTGCATCTGCGGCTCAAAAGCGTGGTGGACTACCCTTGCGAATGTTGAACCAGCATTCTTCAAACCGAAAGGCATCCGTATGAAGCAGTACGTGCCACACGGGGTGATAAATGCGGTTTTCTCTTCATCCTCTTCTGCCATGAACATCTGATGGTATCCTGAGTATGCATCAAGAAATGAAAGCAAATCACATCCGGCTGTGGAGTCAACAATCTGGTCAATGCGCGGCAAGGGAAATGGGTCTTTGGGACAAGCTTTATTAACATCAGTGAAGTCAATACAAAGCCTCCATTTCCCGTTAGCCTTGCGCACGACAACAGGATTGGCCAACCATGTGGGATGGAGCACTCCTCTGACAAGGCCTGCTGCTTCCAACTTCTTGATTTCTTCTGCGATGAATTCTTGGCGCTCCACTGCCTGTTTCCTGACTTTCTGATTGACGGGCCGCGCATGAGGACAGACGGCAAGGTGGTGCTCAATTACTTTCCTGGGAACACCGGGGATATCAGACGGTTGCCACGCAAACACGTCGACATTCGCCCGCAGGGAAGCAACGAGCGCGCTTTCCTATTTGGGGTCAAGAGTGGCGCTGATGGTGAAGGTACCACCAGTGCCGTCCTCCTTGGCGGACACCTTCTTGGTCTCAAGTGGAGCTGCCATTGCCTTCTTACATTTGCCGGTGGAGCTCGATGGTGCGTCCTCGACGGTAGCGCAGCACTCCGAAGAGGTGCGCTTGCCGGAGTGGGCATCAGAGCTCTTGCCGGACTTGGTCTTCTTCTTCCCCCCGGGAGCTTCAGCAGCAAGTGTCTTGCGTTCTGCTGCGGCTGCTGCTTCCCGGTAGATCTTGTCGGCATAGATAAGAGCATCCTTCTTGTCGCCAGGGACAGAGATGACACTTATCGGGCCTGGCATTTTCAGTACGTTGTACGCATAGTGAGAGGCTGCCATCAACTTGGTGAGTGCCGGACGGCCAAGGATTCCATTGTAAGGTAATGGAAAGTCAGCAACATCAAATGTGAGCCTCTTAGTCCTGAAGTTCAGCTCGCTGCCAAATGTTTTCGGCAACGTGATCTTTCCCTTCGGCTTGCTCCTTCCCGGGTTGATTCCTTGAAATGTACCGGTCTCTTCGAGCTCGCTGTCAGGGATCTGGAGTTTCTGGAGCACCGCGGAGGAGATCAGGTTCAAGCCGTCCCCGCCATCAACTAGCATCTTAGTGACCTTGAGGTTGCGGATTGTTGGTGAAACCAACATCGGCAAGCACCCGACCGCAGTTATGCGATCAGGGTGGTCCTCAATATCAAAGATGATAGGCGTGCTGGACCATTTCAGAGGCTTGCGTGACTCGACGGGTGGTTCTCCTGCATTAAGTTCCCGCACCCACTGCTTGGGCTGACGGTGCGAGGTATGCAGAGAAGCACCACCGTCAACACACAGGACCTCTGTGGCCTTCTGGAACTCCTGCTCATCAGTCTCCTCATCATCCATGTGTGCGAGCAGATGAAGATCACTCTCCTGGCCATGAGGCTTGTGTCCGCCTGTGAAGGCGCCGACAAACTGATGGCACAGATCAGCCCAAGAGGATATGGAGTTGTCCGGCAAGTGCATGAGCCAGGATCTGACGTTGGGCTTGAGCACCAGCGGGAAGTAGTTGGCAAGGATCTTGTCATCCCGTCCCCCGGTAGCCTGTACCGCAATGGTGTAGATGCTGAGGAACTCCGACGGATGCGTCTTGCCATCGTACTTCTCCGGTACGTCTGGCTTGAAGTTCTTCATGCTGGGCCACTGGACTTGCCGCAGCTCACGAGTGAACGCAGGGCAACCTACCGCGTACGGCAGATCGCCTGGTTCCCCTGGCGCATGCATGTCAACAAAGGGCCCAGCGCGCTTGTCGGATTGACGTCGCGCTTCTCTTCGGTGCTCGATGCGAGTTCGAGTGTCTTCTTGTTGTCGATCATGAAGAACTTGGCACTGATCGCGACAAGCTCGTGGATCCGACGATGTAGTGGAGTCGCTGTCGAGGAGGATCCGGCGAGTCGGCGATCTTGGCCTTAGGGGTGGTGATTGCATGGTAGTTGCACCTCCACCCGTTTCGTCGCCACCGGCTCGCGCCCGGCAACCCTGCCGCGACGGCGACGCGCTCGACCGCCGTGGAGTGTCGCCGTTGGCGTAGCCGATGAGACTCTGAATGGTGGCCCTCCATTCATCAATCTTGTCCGACGTTGGAGGGTAATCTAGGAGCAGTTGAGCTCGCGCCAAAGCTTCTGCTGGAGTGGTGGGTGGCAGTGGCGGACGGCGCGAGGAGCGGGACGTGCTCGGACTTCTAACTATGTTAGAAGGAGCAGTATCCCGTCCAGGCGACCGTGCCCCGCTCATGCCAGCATGTTGGCGTGCATGCTGGTCTTGAGCGCCCCGAGATCCACCAGCTTGGTCTTGGCCTATCATGCGTATGGCACTGCGAGCGTCATGACGCTGTTGGTCTTGCGCCTCCTGAGAGTGGCGCGGAACATGTACAGTCGTTGAGGTTTGTGCACCCTTGTCCTTGGACCTGGCAGCATCATAAGCTTCCTCGTCGACGTCCATTCTTCCGCCGGCGTCCATTCCACCACCCGTTTGCTCCAACGGTGGCGGAAGTGACGTGGACGGAGCGGCTGCCGCCGAAGTCTTCTTCTTCGGTGGCATGTTGATGAAGGGAATGAAGATCTAGCTTGTGTGAACGCCAGATCAGGTTCGCACAATCTCGACGGCCCCTACCTAGCGCGCCAAAGATGTCGGGGAAACTGATCCATGAACACCTATGGGGCCGGCGGACCGGGCCCCTTTCGGTTCGGCGGGGGGCGGAGATCGCACGAAGAGCAGATCGAGGCGAAGCACATGAGCAGTTTACCCAGCTTCGGAGCTCTCCGGAGAGATAACACTCCTACTGCTGCTTGTCTGGTTCTATTATGTTCTTGCTCGCGAGAGCTAAGTGTTTTCTGGCTCTCCAATGAATCGACCCCCCCCTACGTTGCGCATTGGCCTCCTTTTCTATGCTCAAGGGGTCACCGACAGGTGGCAACGCAGAGAAGGGTACAAATGTAAAAAGTGGGGTGGTTGGTACAGTTACTTGTACAGTGCACCCTACCTAACCCTGACGGCAGGGGACAAGGGCATTAAATGCCCGTCTGGGTCGCCCAAACAGTGCAGAAAAGGACCGTTAGGGGAGCCACCGTTCGCCACGATGGCGATCTTGTCAGCTTCGCATGCCACTGCGCACCGCTGGCTGCACAGCCTCCCGCCACGCGCGCCTGGAGAGGCCCCCAGAGCGACACGTTGGTGGATGCGCTGGAGCGTGGGCACAGAGTGGCCGCCTGCCGCGGCAAGCGCCTTGCCGCTGCTGTTATCTTGTCGGGTCCGGAGGCTTGTCGCTCACCGGGCCTCGAGGTACCTTGGTTGGTCTTCCCGGCAAGCTCCTCTTGTCGGGGCCTTGTTGCCTTGCCGGAGCGCATGGCGCGTCGCGGCAAGTTCCTTGGAGTGCCTCGGTTGGCCTTCCCGGCAAGCTCCTCTTGCCGGGGGCCTTGTCTCCTGAGCTTAAATACTTTGTTCTTGAATGGCTCTAAGGGAACCACAGAGGATCTTGGTGTTAGCCCGGCAAGCCTTGCCGCGGGGTGCTGCAACTGCCCGTGCACAAGTTCGGGGTACTAGGGTACCCCTATTCTAGTACACCGACAATCGGGGTAGTCTACCATCACTCTACTATGGAGTAATTTAGTGCATGGCTGGTGGACCCTGATGCTGGCTGTCCCACACGTCGGCGAAAGTGAGTAATTTAGTGCATGGCTGGAGGAGGATCCGCACGGTACAGCATGTCCACTGTTTTTCAAAAGAGAAAAATGATTACAGCAAGCGTTTCCACTCTTACGACGGAGGAGTGTGAAATACGGCAGCCACTTGAACATACACAGTGCTCCTACTACTACGCATGTGCAGTGGTTCATATGTCAGTACTACACAATCTTGTTGCTAGTATAGTAAGGTATGACGATAATAAATGATGTTGTGCGCATGTCAAATACTCATATATGTAACATCGTACCGCTTTTTCAACTGTCCGGTCGAGAATGGACGATGAGATCAATGTTGACAGAACTAGGTCCACAGTGCACGGAGAGTACGGTGCTACAGTACTCCACGAAACATGAACCATATGAAGCATGAATAGTGTTAGGCAGGGTGTATGAAGGGTGCACGGTATGGGAGCAAAAGTTCCCTTCTCGACCCACTTTTGGGTGTTTCGCAGAGTGCATGAAGGGTGCAGGAGTCCACACTAGTAGGTCGACAAAAATAAACGAAGAGGAAACAACTATATTGAGATGAGAATGCAACCAAACACACCCACACGCTTTGTGCTACAGTGACTGATCTGCACCGTCTGAGTTTGATCCAACGGTCATGTTGCGCCAAGACATGGACATGCCCATGCAGAGGGCGCCTAAACACCACTGAAGTCCCTCTGCTTCTCGAGGCGCACGATGTTCGTGATGCAGGGTGCAACCGCCCGCAGAGCCCGCTCCCGGTTGAAGGGAGCCATCTCGTCAAAGACGGCGTCCAATGGCACGAATGGATTCCGGTGACGGAGCCTTGAAAGGATTCTCCCGGCAACGGCGATGGCCGCCCGCAACCCCTCCTTGTCCAGCTCAGCCCCCACCATCGCGCGGAGACGGCTCAGCTCCTCGATGATATAGGTGAAGAAGGAGACCAGGTCAAGAAGCCACCGCTCGTTGAAGTCGACCGGGTGGTCGAATGGGTTTAACCCGACAGCCGGCATCGTCGCGCTGGCACGACGGTAGGCATCGTGCAGCCGCACCACGTGTGTGGAAACTTGGTTCACCAAGTGGCTGAGGCGATCCTGGACCTCGTCACGATCGGCCCGCTCGCGCTCCAGCCGGCTCCCCTGACGGCCTATCGTATCTCCCGCTTTCTGCAGCAATGCCGCCGACGCCTCGAGCATCTTTGTGGTGGACGCCTGCCGCTTTTGAAGCTCCGTGAACTCCCGCACATAACGGAGGAGCATGGCACTCCTCTCCTCCTTGAGCTCACGGAGCTCCACGTCCTTGGCCCTGAGCTCCGCATCCTTGGAATGGAGCTCCTATGTCAGGAGCCTCACCTCGGACTCCGTGATCTGCTGCGCCGCCATGGCACCAGGTAGAAGCAATGGGGAGAGGAAGCAAAGGGGGCGAAACGGCTGAAAAGCAATGCAATCTACGGGAAGGCGGAGGGAGTGGGGAATCTTTTGGTTTTCACCACGGTAAAACACCAGTCGACGACTTCTCACATCAGGGAGAAGTGGGTACAGGCGGAGTCATCGTGACTAATTGCTGCCGCGCCTGCTCCCGTCAATCAAAAAATTAAAAATCCTGCCGCGCCTGCTCCCGTCAATTAGAAAATTAAAAATCCTGCCGCACCCAAACACCAGAGCAACGCCGCGGTGGATATTTAAATTTACCTGCCGGCAAATAGATAAAAAAGGGGTGAAAAAACAACTGCGGCGGCAGCCTAGCTAATCGGTCGAACTAGCACTACTGGAATCAGCTACTTTGCCATCTGCCAGCTCTTTGCCATCTGCTAGCAGACGACAAAGAAGCTCTTTGCCATCAGCTACCGAAAAGCAGACGGCAAAGAAACCGCTGACGGCAAAGAAAGCCTTTGCCATCTTCCGGCTCTTTGTCGTCCGCTAGCAGACGGCAAAGAATCTTTGCCGTCAGCTGGCTGATGGCAAAGAGAGAGGTGGCCCCCACCCCCCGCCTGTTTAGAAAAAAATTAACGCCCCACCTCTTTGCCGTCTGCTAGCGGACGGCAAAGAGAAAAAAAAGGCGGACGGCAAAGCGCGGCGGACGGCAAAGGGTCGTTAAGCAGACGGCAAAGAAACACTCACGCGGATCAATCACCTGGATCGATGAGTTCGCAAGATCTAAGACGCACGCTGATCACTCCGTCGGACGCATACACAACCCACCCATGATGCACGCGCCCCCAGGGAAACAACCACGCACCCCACATCTCACCCCACCCCACAGTCTGCCTTATCCACGTCTCACCCCCACCCAACCACGTCTCTCTGTCATCTCTCTCCCTGCTCTCGATTCACTTCCCCCGCAAGCGCTCGCCACCACCTCGCCAGCAGTCCCCGGCCTCGCCGGCAGTCCCCGGCCTCGCTGGCTGCCATCGCGCCCGCCGGCCATGGCCCGGCCCCGGCCTCGTTGGCTGCCATCGCGCCCGCCGGCCATGGCCCGGCCCCGGCCTCACTGGCCACCATCGCGCCCGCCGACCATGGCCCGGCCCTGTCGCCCGTCGCCCCCGGTTGATTCCTCTGCGCCCCGTCGCCTCTCGCCCCTGTCGGCCTCCTCGCCCCTTCGCCTTTCGCCCGGGTGACCTCCGCGCCCCGTCGCCTGTCGCCACCGGCGGCCTCCACGCCCCGTCGCCTATCGCCCCCGTAGGCCTCGGCCCCGTCCCCCCAGGTCTCTGTCAGCCCCGGCGCCGTCGCCCTCCCTTGACGCCGCACCATATTCTGCCTCAAGGAGCAGTGGCAGGTCCTCGGGCGTCCATGGTGGCGGTGGATACTGTGGTTTTTGTGCTGATTTTGTGTAGATGGATAATGTGGTGTTCATGTAAATAGAGTAATTTTGTGTAGATGGAGGAGATGCAAATCTATTCTGTGTAAATAGACTAATTTGGTATTGTGAAATTTGTTCATTCATCGTCGATTGTTGGAACAAAGCATAGATGGATACTGTGGTGCACTTGGGCTGCTGGTTCATTATATTTTAATAAACAAAATCCTTTTATGTCTCTGATTTTAATAAACGTGTAGATGGACATTTTTGCCATCTGTTATTAGTCGGCAGACAGCAAAACATTAGTTTGGCGGACGACAAAGCCTCTGTTAGCACCTAACGTGGCTAACACCCACTATTTTCCATCCATTTTCTTTGCCGTCCGCCACTGACGGCAAAGGCCTCTTTGCCGTCCGCTGCAAAAAGTGGACGACAAAGAAGGTGTTTGCCAACCCTGTCTTTGCCGTCCCTGTTTGCCGTCCGCTGTCCGTGCCTTTGCCGTCCGCTGTGGCAGACGGCAAAATACTAGATTCCTGTAGTGTAGCCCAACTAGCTAGCCACCGTGCTTTACTGATGTACTCGGCGGGAAAGGTGGTATTTCGTGATTTGACGACTCATTTACTTGCTTCGGTGCTACGACCGAGGAGGACCCAGAAAACACGCGATAGGGCGTCCCACGTCAGGAAGAATATATGCGTGCACCACCCGGGAGGACCCCGAAACCGCATGGTAGGGTGTGCCACGTCTCGGCATGGAGGAAAAATGTGCGTGTAAAAATATACTGTATCAGACGTAGTACCTATGGTTCGACCTCGGGACCCAGCCAGTCGGTTGAAAACACCCCACTAGCCACACAGCTTCATCATGCAAACGTGGCACGGAGGATAGATGTGGTTAGCTCCATCTCGACCAGCCACAACGTCTCTTGTTGTAAGCGATTCTTCTACTTTCCAAGTTTTTTTAGTTGTAATAACACCACGGCAAGCTAGCGCCGCTCTTCGTGTGTGCCCGTGCAAAGGTTGGACGATGGAGAGAAGAGAGATTGCGATCGCAGACCTGGGACCCACCAATAAGTGAGATAACGGTCATGCACGTGTTGACGAGGCACTCCCTCTACTCTACTCAACGCAAGTACTGTATAAAATCAAGTTATGGGACAAAGCCAACAACCGCTCATTTTTTCAGGCTATCGACTTACGCTTTGTAGTCCAGGTTGCCAGTTCGAATCTCATCTTTCAGATTTGTTAGTTTTAGGTCCAAATTTGATTAATGACAAGTGGGACCCCCGTGTGTTGTTTCGATATTTCAGTGTAGGATGGTTTTTTTGAACAAACACTTTGCGCGGTTAGACAAGTAACGGCACGAGTTACACGTTTTTTGCAAGTTTACGAACAAAAATGACAGCGGCAGAGAATATCACATCCACCCCGCAGCTTAGATACTATGGTGATACGAGTTTTTACACCGTTGGAAGTGAGATCCAATGGCTTGGGAGTAGTCTTTGTAATTATGCGCAATTTCCAAACTCTCCAAAGTTTTTTTTGCAAATAAAACATTCAGGCCTCGTGTGTGCCGCTGCATCTTCAATCCAATGGCTCCCCAGTGCTCATATTAGGTTCTCCCCGTAGCTTAATTACCCGCTATGGTGATTGGAGTAGTTGTGGGCCGAATGCTACGAAAATATAATCTAAACCGACCGGAATAAATGCCTACACAAATTAATCCAAGGTTGGAGTGCCCCTCACAATGTAAATAGCTCCGGCTTTGCGAGGGATGGAGAGGTAGTAGCTTCAACGCGTGGAAGATACGGTGTGAGAAAGCAAGGTCAATCGAGAGACATATAGATAGAGAGTCAAAGTGAGTGTGGTCCGACATTCATTGAACAAATATATATGCTCTGGAGAGATATTGTCCGATTGAGCTTTTTGTCAAGGGTGAGGGATGTAAGATAGAGCTTGAGAGATGATCTAGTCACATACGTGTAGATATATTTTGTGTGTGGGAGGAAGCAAGGTCAACTGATCACATAGGGTCGCCGTGCGATCGAAAGAGTGAGACGGGTTGGAGAGAGTGACCTAGATAGACGATGTGCGTGAGAGAGTATACAATGTGAATAGGTTGAATTGGGCTGAAACATGGTGATATATCGTTTTTGTCCGAGAAAGAGCGAGGTCAATCGAGACATACGGAGAGAGAGAGAGAGAGAGAGGAGAGACATTGAGTGAGCGTGGCCCACCATGAGGTCGAAAGAGTGGTGGCGTCTTGGATGGACTGACCTAGATAGACAATCTGCATGAGAGAGTATAGAGTGTGTCGATCGAGGCCTGAACAGGGAGATATATCATTTGTGTGTGAAAGAAAACAATGTTAAACGAGGCTCAGATAAAGAGAGCGAGATTGAATGAGTGTGGCCCGCCGTGCGGAAGAAAGAGTGAGACAGTCTCGAGGGAGTGACCTAGATATACAACGTGCATGCGTGCGCATGCACGAGAGGTTGGGGGGCTAGATAGGAAATCATGTATTTAGCGCGAGAGGGTGAGAGGGAGAGGGGGGAGAGAGAGAGATCTCGGCATGGGGTGCAATGGCGGGTGTGTGAGGTAAATACATTTGGTAATAGAGTGGAAAAAGGGGTTGTGTAGTTGAGAGACTTAGAGATCGAAACATGGAGAGAAAGAATGAACGTGTGTTGGAAACCGATAGCTTCCTAAGGTGGTTAGGAGAGGAAGATTGACCAATACAGGAAGTATGTAGCGTGTGTGCGGGGGGGGGGCTAAAAACAACATTTGAATGTACATAGTACAAGACTTAATATCGATGTTTCAATTCGGTGTACATTGTAAGATTTGAACCAAGGACCAGGCATACGGGTAATTATATCGAATTCGTGCCATACTAAGTTTCGAAGAGTTAACATTGACTCAGTTTGTTGTGCTATTTTGTAGGTCATATGTTTGAATCCATCCAAAAGTTTTCTCACTACCATGGTGTTCATCATATACATATGAATTTGTATTAAAAAAGTAGTGTGGATACAGTGAAAAGCAAAATCCACGTTAGAATTGGAGATCGCTATGTGACACACACTCTAATCCAAATAACTAACTACGTGACACACTCTCTAATTCAAATAACTAATTATGTGACACATGCTCTAATCCACGTTAGCATGGGTACCGTTTCGATTTTTTTTTCAAATAACTCCTCATTAAGTAATTTATAGTACTCCCTCTGTTCACTTTTATAAGACCTTGAAGACATTTCAGACAATGTGCCAAACAATTCATTTTAAGTTGTCTGAAACGACTTACATAAGTGAACGGATGGAGTATCTCATTTCGAATGACTAATTATTGCAAGGAAAACATGGGCATGGTAATACATACAGATTCATTTGCAAATGAAAGAAGATTTGTTTGCATTCTCAAATGTAGGCGCACCAGGCAAACCAGGATCGTGTCGGGGTGGACGCTGCTTCTGTGCCTTAAAGGAAACTGCCTTTGGGTCACTGACATGTGGGCCAGCCACCTGTTGGGCCCATATGTCATGGACACAAAGGCAGGTGCCTTAAGGCACTGAAGCATAGTCCTGTCCGGTTGGTCGCGTGTGTCGGACGGACGCATAACACCCAGCCACCCACCCCCTCCCCCCAAAAAAAAGGACGACGACAATATAAGTTCGCGCTTCCATGTTTCAGATTGAAATATCTGGCGGCCCCAATTCCAGCCCTGCAAAATCTCTCTTCTCCACCGTACCCTTCCGCGCCCAGATTGCTCAAATACCTAATTCGCTGCCAACCCTCGAATCGCCCCTCATCTCGTCTCTTTGCCCAACGTTCCCCACCTCCGTGCCGGACGACGACGACGAAGACGACGGTCGCGCTTCACCACCTCACGGGAGCTACCTCATCTACGCCCTCGACCACCGCACCGGGGTCCACCGACAACGTCGGGCGCCGCAACCGACGTGCCTCACAGACACCGAGTTCCACCGCATCGGTGCGCTTCAACGACGCCATCTGCCAGCTCACCGGGGCTACTTCACCGAGCACATCATCGCACCTCCGCCTCCCGAGGTCGTTGGGGCTTCACCAACGGTCTCGTCCACCGCATTGTAGTGCTTCGCTGCCACTCAAGATCTGCATCCGTGCGCGACCACCCAACGCCAGCGCATCACCCTCAACGGCTGTGAAGTGACCCGCACTCTAGCTAGGCGAGGATGCCCAAACGCCAGCCCGAACTAGGTATCCACACATCACTCCCTTGTGCACTGTTCCGACGATGTTTGGATATCCTTTCACTGCTCTCTTAGCATACATGCCTATGCAACTCTGACCTTAACTCTTATTTCTTATGGAGATATCATCTAAAACAAGCAAATCCATATTTTAGCGAAGCATGACGGTGCTACGGGATCTGGTACACATCCTGCACACCCATATAACCTTGTAAGTACCTATCCTCCGGTACAACATCAAGGTCGATTCCTCTTATTTGATCTATGATTCGCCGTGTCAAAAATGCAGAGGGGGATGCAAGGAGCACAAGGCCTGCACATCCCAAGCAAGTGGTAACATGGACTTGTACATGGAACATCCCAAGCGCAAGCAGAGCTGAAGTGAGCCTGTACAACGAGCTAGCGTAAGTCCCTGCATTTCATTTAATTCATACTGGCATTCGTGTATGATTTGTGTGTAGTGGCTGATCCACGAATTCAAGTTACCAGGGGCGAACATTTAACTTAAAAAATACAAAGGCACTTGCACTCCGGAAATCAACATAACTTGAGAAATGTGAAGCTACATGCACTTTGAAAACCAGCTAATGATCCAAAGTAGTTCAGATTATAAACACTAAATGATGCAAGCACCAAAAAACACAAAATGCAACATGGTGTACAAGGACTACAAACATGGTCTGTACCTGCTTGAATTATTCGTTCTCTGGCTAAAAATATCGAAGTGTAATTGCACATATAACCAGTGCGCAAACTGCATATAAATATATATATCCTGCACAAGTATGCCAATAGTTTCAAACAACATATTAGAAAAGTATTTATGCTATGTTGTCATGATACGGGGACTTTCTGGTAGATGGCCTCGACGTTTCCTCAAGCTATGAAAATGCACTATAATTTGCTTGTCATCAATGCCTGCAAATCTCTGTCTCTCTCAACATAGTAGATCATCATTAGACACTAAATCATTCAATGAGCTTGCAAAATGCTTGCATTAGATCCCTCATTAGACACTATACGTTCATCACCAGGAGCATGTAAAATGTTTGCATCAAATCCTTCATTAGCAGTCTGTTCATTAGACACTTCAGTCTCAAGAACAACATGAGCTTGTATGATTGCACCGAAACTTGATTAGATACATCAGATTCAGTCAGTTCAGTATTGATTGGGGGAGTTATAAAATAAGTAGAAATTGGTTTCATTTTCTCATAGATTCCCTACATACAAGCAGTTTTACAACACCGTCAGGTTTAACTATTGGCCAGAAATTGAAGAGTTGAATTAGGTATAATCAGGGATGTGATGTACCTGCTCGTTGCGGATGCTACTCTTGCAAGCTGCGACTGTCCATTTGTGCAAGCTCGATGCCATGCCCGTGCTACCGCTGCTGCCTCCCACGCAGGCTACACCCAGGGTTGGATCTTCATCTTCTTGTCCTTCCATTCGCTCGAAGCCCGGCGACCACCCTCCAACGAGGGTGCGAGGAAGTGTTGTGTCGGTCTTTCTAGTGGCGGCTAGGTTAGGAGCGAATCTGACTGAAGGCTGGAGCGAATGAATTGGGATTTTTCCTTCTGTCGATCGATATGGGAGGAGCTCGTTTGGGCCGCAAGCCTACTATATGGCCTGCCTTGCACTTATGTTATTGGCCCATCCAAATTGAAACATTTTTCTTCATTTTTTACATTGCCTGCTCGTGCGTTGGGACGAACAAAACTAGCATGGGCCAACCTGGATGACTCAAACTAGGTGCACACTTTCCAGCCACCTAAGGCGGCCGCCCATACCAGCCCCTATGGTGGCGTCGCCCCTTTTTGCGTGTATGATTGGATAGTGAAAAATATTCCAGTGGCACTTTTGATTTACCCACAGAATGGTTGAATTGCTTGTTTCTATGAACTGAGTTCGCCAATAATGTGAAGGATGCCAGTATTTTCATCCTATTGTAGATTGCTTAGATCTCAATATGCCAAAAGTAATCGCATGAAATATACAGTCAAAGCCAGTGTGATGTGTTTGGCTACAACTAGTCTGACTACACGTCCTCATATAACATATCAAGGACGCACCATCTTACCAGATTAACCATTCGACTTACCCATGCAGTGTGGGAAGAAAGAAGTATTGGGACTGCGTATCCAAGCAATTGATGCCATGGACTCCTTCGTACAACCTTGTAAGTGAAAAAGAAGTTGCAGTGTGCGTGTACAAAGAACTAGTGTAAGTTCAGTTACCTGCTTCTCTGAATTTTAGTTAGCCACTTATTGCAAAATTGTTCAATTACGTTGCTTGGGTTAATTTAGTTTGCTACTGATTACATAATGGCACAGCCTGTTAATCATATTGTAGACTACGCCTATCTATGTGTTTGATACTTACTGTTAAGAATTACCTGTTTGCCTTAACTTAAATATCTACTTGTTTGTTTAACTGCTTTGCTACTACAACAGCGGGTTACAATGATGTTAATAACTACTTTTCAGCATCCAACTGAAACTCTTTAATTCCTTGTTTGTTTAACTAGTTTGCTATTATAACTCCCAGTTGAGATGTTTTGCTAACTTCAACTTTTCTGAATCCAATCAAAACTTTAATGGCAAAACAGTTTAGCCCAAGATCAAAGAGCGAGGTCCCCATGGACGTTGCATCATCCCACAACAGTGGCACCGGCCCAATCATGCATTATGAATTGCCAACTGCTGATGCTCTAGAGGCTAAACTAGTGGTAGAAAGAGATGCTGCTTCTACACTTAGAGATGAAGTTGACATGTTGAGGAAGCAAACAACACAATCACAAGCAGTACTCAAGACAACCATTAAATATTTGGTGGATTTTAAAACGAAGCAAGCTGAGACTGACCAGATTGTTAAGGTCCTGAAGGAAAAAAGGAAATTAAATTCCTATTTGGTAAATCATAGGTGAAATGTTCTTTCCATAGTTGAATAACCTTTGTGTTGTCTGTTCATGTAATCAATCAAACCATTTGTTTTAGAGATCATGTAATAATTGTTTTTTTTTGTATTTTTGTTTGCAATTCTATTTGAGCACAAGTCTGTATTAATTGATAAGACTCGGAGACATTTCATTTGGATTGCTGTGCCAGACCTACAAATATGCCAATTGGGCTGAATGTGCATTCAGCAATAGTAGTATAGATGGACCATAAGTGGCACGCATTAGAAAGACCAAGATGCTGGCTAAAAAAAGGGTGCTGTTGTAGCCAAAAAAAAGTACAGTGGTCTGGCTTATGTATGTTAGTTGATATTATTAATCCATATACTCTATAAGTGTTTATATGTCTGTTAGTTCCATACATTCTTGGTTGATTGACTCGGTATTTGAATCTTGATACATCGCTTGTGTACATATCTAAATGGGAGTACACATTATGCTGCGTGTGACATTTGAGTTGGACATGAAGTGTTCCAAATATTCGAATTCACCTTAAACTGGATTCTAGTTTCTGAATTTGAGTATCTGCATTTGTAAACCATATTCATATATGACAGTGGAATACATCTTTGTCATCCTTTTGAAGATATATAAAAACACATAGAATGATTTATAAAGATTCATATAGGAATACAAAATGGATTCGACTTTAGTTGCCAGGGGTAAACGTGGATGCTTATTGTCCCAAAATTCGAAAGAAATAGCAAAATGTCCACTCCCACATCGGCTGCCCGAAGCCAAGTGTTTGGGAGATGGAAATTACTGTCTAACAATTACACGGACAATCCATCGGCTCGATTTCCACTGCTCTAAATAGGGGTAGGTTAGTAACTTCAATTCGACGTGACACGACCGCCTCTGAGCCCATTCTGACACGGTGTGCGTCAAACATGGGCGGCAAAACTCATTTGATTCAAGCTCGTCCGAAAGACCGCTGTTTCTCCCTCCATTCCGCATTCATACACGGTGGGCGGCAAAACACCCTCTCCTCGTCCGAAATAGATGTAGGCTAATATTTTAAATAGGGGCAGATGTGTAACTTCCATCAGACGTGACACAACCGCACTACCTATCAGCCCCGTTCATACACCATGGGCGCCAACCGTGGGCGGAAAAACACCCTCTCCTCGCCCGAAATAGTTACCGGCAAATATTTGGGAGATGCGAGATTACCATCCTATCCCCAACCGACGAGACGTCCAAATTTGAAACAAGGGATAAGTTCATAACTTTCCCATATTTCAGATAGGCGCGTCCCAAAAACATGGTTCCCCGTAACTGTCCCTCCATTTTCCCATTCATACACCGTCCGCGCTAGAACACCCCATTCCCACAACAGCCTCCGTCCGCCACCCCATCCATCGCCGCCGTCCTCCACCACATCCATCGCCACCGTCCTCCACCATGCCGGAGCGCCTACCAAGACTGCGTCGTCCACTGCTAGAGATGGACGTTTCTCATCCACGGCGACGGACCAATAGCCTTGCATCGTGTCCTCTCGCTTCATCGGCGCCGTCGTCCTCTTTGCCAGGGCCGCTCACACGACCTTCTCTTCCACCGCAACGGGACTTATCCCCTGATGCACCCGTCTACCATCGCAGATCTGCTTCAGCGCCATCGACAGCCATCGCACCCCCGATGCCTACACGGCACCACAAGAGAGGTGGTACTTCATATCTCCTCGACTTTTTGATCTCAACCAGAAAATAGATCTTAACTTGGTTACTCTACTTTCTTTTCAGCTCTTAGAATTTAGTTCTTAGTTCGAAGCAAACAATGGATGGTAAATATCATTTCTCCGGTTTGCAGCTTCAAATCTTCCATGGCACAACCATAATACGGTTTAATTGATCATGCTTAGGGTTTAATTGATCATGTTTGTTCCGTCGTGGTTTCTTTCATAGAAATCAGAGGGGAAACCCTCTTTTGCTAAAAAATATATGCTTAGAGTTTCCCCCTTTTATGATCACTATACGATAAGAATACATGCTTCGTGTCATAATAACACTGCTCTACCCATCAAGCTAAACAAGCTTAGTTGTTCAAATAGGAATATGGCATTATTAAAACAGAGTTGTTTAATTGGTCAGCTAAATGTTCCTAAATTAGTTTCGAAAATGCATGTTCGCCGCTCGGGTGTGTATCTCTGTGTGTGGTCTGGTCAGCACGGTTGGGGAGGTGAACTTTGCATATGCAGGGGTTTATAGGGAGACACTCTCCGAGTTGAAATCGGAATGCCTTCCATAGATAATCTGACTACTTTTTATGTTTTCATGAATCTCAGATTCTGAACAGCATCATAATTATTATGAGCTTGCGCGCATGAAAAGAATAAAGCAGAACAATGCCATGGCTGTCAAACTTGGCATTAAGGGACTGAAATCAAGTCTGGATGTAATGCAATGCAAACACTCTCCACCTACAGATTCATGCTCAGAATATGATCCTAACAGTGATTTTGAGCTAGAGGGAGACCTAAGTCAATGTAGCTCCCTAGTGGAGGAGTCAGAGGAAGATGCCCTATCTTATTCACCCATCAAGGTACTTGCTCTAACTTTCCAAGGTTACATTGCTCGCACATATCTTGCAACTGATGCTTTGCATTACTTCTACTTTGTTGAACTGCCATTAGCTTAGTTTACACATCGTGTATGTGAATACGCCCTGCAAATCCATTTTTAGTACATATTCCATCTGTCATCATACCATATTTATCCATTCAAATGCCGTTCTTGTGTATCAGACGTTCAAAAGGAAGAGGGCGATTGCTGATCATGGAGGAGCACAAGCAAAGTATTTGGAAAAGGTAGTGGCACCTAATAAATCAAATAGCCCATTAGGTGTAGTTGCAATATCACCTGGCCCACAAAATACCCCAACTCTAGCAGAATCTAGTCCTACTACACTGGTCATTTCTGATGCCCCAACTCAGCAAACCCCAACTGCAGCAAACACTATGATTATGCCAGTTGACATAGCACCAGCTCTACGACGCAAAACCCCCATTCCAGCAAAGAGTACACAAAATCCAGTTGCCAAATCCCTTTTCGAACCATAGAGAGCCCCAATTGCAGCAAATAGGACCCCTGTTCCATTTCTTCCCTGTTTAGAAGACGAAGCTTATGTTGTTGTCAGGAACTTTGTGCGCATCTTTCCTTCATGGAAAGATTATACCGCAGACACGGAACAATTTCCAGTCTTCCTCCGCAACTTACGCGTAATTAATGTACTAATGTTATTCATGGTCATTACTGCATATGTTTCTGGTGATAGAAGACATAAGATTTCATTATTTAAAATTGGCGAGGCGCAAACTGGATTGTGATGACGAGCAAGGGTTGGTTGCGCTTTTCAAGCACTCGTTGATGAAGTATCGTTCCTACCTGAGGCAAGCGCACTTCGATGGCAAGCCCCTGAACGAAATTTCTGTAAAGTCTCCGGTGCTACATTTATCCGACGGTGACTGGAATAATCTTGTTACACATTGGTCTCGGCTGCAGCGTAAGGTACTGTCTATGATATCACATCACAATTTGAACTACATTTCTGCATTTGCCTTAATGTCTCACTTGTACGAAAACTGTTAGCAGAAGAACATTCGTTCTCAAGGGACCATAGAATCTCGAAACTATACTGCACACTGTATTGCTCTTGTGAGTACCTCTTGCCATGTATGACCATACTTACTTTCATAGTTGTTTGATTATGTAGCATCACTGCACATGTTAGCCTCGTAATCGTCCATTTGGTGGACATTATAAGATCCATATGGACTCTTACATAAATTGAGAATCAACCCAATGCTTTTGAAGAGGGTTAGCTCTGCAGTCCTCTTGTAAGGACTGAACATGGTCTATCACTGTACTTACATTAACAACTACTCCCTTCGTCCCATAATATAAGAACGTTTTGTACATTACACCAGTGTTCAAAACACTCTTGTATTATGGGAAGAGGGATTGGTTCATTTTGTAGCATTCTGCGTCTTATCTCCCTCGCCCACCATTTACAAAAAAAGTGTAACGCCCCGAGACCGATGTGCCAGGTGTCTTCCAGTTATTCGCTGTTTTTGCATTGTCATTGCTTGCGTGTCATGCATTGCATATCATCTCATCATGTGCAATTCATTTGCATACATGTTCGTCTCATGCATCCGAGCATTTCCCCATTGTCCGTTTTGCAATCCGGCGCTCCTATGTCACCCGGTGCCCCTTTCTACCTCTTTTCATGTGCAGGTGTTAAACATTCTCTGATTGGACCGAGACTTGTCATGCGGCCTTGGTTTACTACCGGCAGACAGCCTATCAAATTTCATGTCATTTGGACTTCGTTTGATACTCCAACGGTTAACCGAGGGACCGAAAAGGCCTCGTGTGTGTTGCAGCCCAACACCATTCTGAAGTGACCCAAAACCCACCTAAACCACCTCCATCATCTCGGTCGTTCGATCATGATCGCGTGGATGAAAACTGCACCTCATTTGGACTCTCCTAGCTCCCTCTACCTATAAATATGTGTCTCCCTCCGAAATTTCCGCGCAGATCAAACCCTAGCCCCGCTCCTCGCGCCGCCGGACAAAAGCTTCCCACCGTGCCGGACATGTCTAGCCGCCACGTCCCTTCAGGCAATCAGAGCGTGACACGTCACCAAACCCCGCCGCCTCAGCCACTCCAAGCGCGCCACGTCGCAGTGCACCGCGCCCACTTCGTCGGGGCCCGGCGGAGCCCAGATCCGGCCCTCCCCAGGCATGAGTCGGACGCCGCTTCCCGTGCGAGTCGCGCCCCTGCGTCCGTCGTCGTCTCCGTTTCCGGTCGTCGGACTCACGGCGCCCGAGTCACCGGCAGCCGCCGCCGCCGTCTTCGTTCGCCGGAGCAGCGCCCCGTCGCCCTATCGCTTCCTCACCGCTGTCCTGGGGCGCATCGACCTCGAACCCGGCCCAAGGAGAGCCCCGGTGCCACCTGCTTCCAGATCCGGTGCTGCCGTTGCAGCTCCGGCCATCCCCGTCACCAGAGTTCCTATTGCGCCGCCGCCGGTCGGGATCGGGGGAGCCCCGATCCGCCTCCCCCGTTGACCGCTTCCCCCACGTGGGCCACCGCAGCTTCCGGCCCAGCGCACCGCCAAGCCGGCCCAGCTTCCCCGCGGCCCATCTCCGTCCCCACCGGCCCGCTTCTTCCGGGAGTTGTTTTTTTTCCCGTGAGGTGATATGACTAAGTCCCAGATCTGCTATATTTTCTAAGCCTCCTTCATCATGCCATAACTCTGCATCCGTAACTCTGATTTGCGCATGTAGCATATCAAAATGTTCGTCTAGACGAGTACATCATTTCATCTCATTGCATCATTTTAATTTGATCTCTTCTTGATGCCCGAAATGCTGTGGGAAGAGGGCTATGTGAGTAATTTGTCAGATCTGTTTCAGCAAATGGCATTTTTTCATTTTTGCTATGATTAATGTGTGCATGCAATGATTCTGAGCTCTACATGTGTTTTGTTATATGCCATGCCATATTTGTAGTGGTGCTTGCCATGTATTTTTGTGATATTTGTGGTGACTAGCACAAGCTTGCAAAGTAGCATAATCGGTAATGCTCATTTTAGGGACTTAGAATTTCACTAAGTCCTTGTCCTGATTTTGTTCTTATGCCATATGTCCATGTTGTTTCCTAGTGATCCGTGCCTCTTTTGAGGATGATCAGTAAGGATGTTTTGTTAATATTGTGGTGCTCTATCCATCCATGTCTTTGTTTGCATTTATAGAGCACCCTAGCTTGAGTCAATCGAGCTCTACTTTTGCTATAAAATGTTCCTGGCAGATCGTTGACATGTTTAGCAATTTTGCCGAGGTTGTTGTTCTTCTTGCCATGTCTAGCTTCTATGCCATGTACTCTTGATGGGTCTATGCTTAGTTTGTCATGCCATGCTCTGTAGTGAGTGCACCGAGCTCGTAAACATGCCTACTCATTAACTTATTTGCATGCTCCAGTTTTTCACTAAGTCTGAGATCTGTTTATGTTTTTTCCATGTTCACATGCTTGCAATTGTATTTTGTGATCCCTTTTGGCTCAAGGACACTAAGGGACTTTTGTTAAGTTCTTTGAGTAGCTTCATGCCATGTCTTGCTTTGCCATGTTAAGTTCCTGTAGAATATAGTTTTCATGCTCCAAAGTATGCTTCCTGATGATAAATTCCTGACATGTTATTTCACCAAGTCTGAAACCTGTTATCATTTGCACTTTTGCCATGCTTGTTTGAACCTATTAATGGACGAATTAGCCGTAGCTCAGTGTTCATCTTTTGTCAAGCTTCTTGAGTGCATCCTTGCCATGTATTTTGTTGCCATGTTTGAGTGCTGTACCATATTTATCTTGTTGCATTTATTTGGTCACTTGCTGATTATCGCAGACCGGTGCCATATTTGTTTTGCTTGCCATCTCCAAACCGTGCATCCGTTTCCGGTGATCTTTATATCGATTTCAACCGAAATCACCTCACCTTTCCAATTGCACCCTTGGATTTACAAGTTGAGGCCAGGTTCAATCATTCCTTTCCAAATCATGCATATGCATCGCATACCGCATCCCCCATATCATACCATGTTCATGTGTTGGTTGTTTACTATGTTGTGTGCTTCTTTCCGGTGTTTCTTCTTCGGGTTGGTTCCGATAACGTCGCGTTTATGAGGACCCTTTCGTCTACGTCCGTTTGTCTTCTTCATGGACTCGTTCTTCTTCCTTGCGGGATTTCAGGCAAGATGACCATACCCTCGAAATCACTTCTATCTTTGCTTGCTAGTTGCTCTCTCTTTTGCTATGCCTATGCTGTGATACCTACCACTTGCTTATCATGCCTCCCATATTGTTGAACCAAGCCTGTAACCCACCTTGTCCTAGAAAACCGTTGTTTGGCTATGTTACCGCTTTGCTCAGCCCCTCCTATAGCGTTGTTAGTTGCATGTGAAGATTGAAGTTTGTTCCTTGTTGGAACATGGAGATGTTGTTCCTTGTTGGAACATGTTTACTTGGTGGCATATCACAATATATCTTATTTAATTAATGCATCTATATACTTGGTAAAGGGTGGAAGGCTCGGCCTTATGCCTGGTGTTTTGTTCCACTCTTGTCTCCCTAGTTTCCGTCATATCGGTGTTATGTTCCCGGATTTCGCGTTCCTCACGCGGTTGGGTTATAATGGGAACCCCTTGATAGTTCGCTTTGAATAAAACTCCTCCAGCAAGGCCCAACCTTGGTTTTACCATTCGCCACCTAGCCTTTTCTTTTCCCTTGGGAGTCGCGCTCTCGAGGGTCATCATTATTTTAACCCCCCGGGCCAGTGCTCCTCTGAGTGCTGGTCCACCTTGTTAGCCGCCGGTGGCCACCAGAGGCAACTCTGGGCTGGCCTATTGGAAGTTTGGACAATCCGGTGTGCCCTGAGAACGAGATATGTGCAGCTCCTATCAGGATTTGTCGGCACATTCGGGTGGCTTTGCTGGTCTTGTTTTACCATTGTCGAAATGTCTTGTAACCAGGATTCCGAGTCTGATCGGATCTTCCTGCTAGAAGGAATATCCTTCGTTGACCATGAGAGCTTGTGATGGGCTAAGTTGGGAGGATTTGAACTTTCGAAAGTCGTGCCCGCGGTTATGGGTAGATGGGAATTTGTTAATGTCCGGTTGTAGAAAACCTAAAGTTGATCTTAATTAAAATACATCAACCGCATGTGTAACCGTGATGGTCTCTTTCCGACGGGGTCCAGGAAGTGAACATGGTGTTGGAGTTATGCTTGACGTAGGTTGTTCTAGGATCACTTCTTGATCATATATTCTCGACCGTGCTTTTGCCTTCTCTTCTCGCTCTCATTTGCGTTGTTAGCCACCAAATATGCTAGTCGCTTGTTGCAGCTCCACCTCATACCTTTACCTTACCCATAAGCTTAAATAGTCTTGATCGCAAGGGTGTGAGATTGCTGAGTCCCCGTGACTCACAGATATTTCCAAAACCAGCTTGCAGGTGCCGATGAGACCATGCAGATGACGCAACCAAGCTCAGGAGGAGCTCGATGGAGATCTTGTCCTTTGTGTTGTTTCGTTCTAGTTGATCAGTAGTGGAGCCCAGTTGGGACGATCGGGGATCTGTGAGCATTTGGGGTAGTCTTCTTTTATTTTGGTTCCGTAGTCGGACCTTGATTGTATTTGGTTGATGTAATGCTTTTTCATGTAATTGTGTGAAGTAGCGATTGTAAGCCAACTATGTATCTCTTTCACTTATGTATTACATGGGTTGTGTGAATATTACCTCACTTACGACATTGCTTTCAATGCGGTTATGCCTCTAAGTCGTTCTTCGACATTTGGGAGATATAGCCGCATCGAGGGCGTGACAAGTTGGTATCAGAGCCTTCCCCGACTTTAGGAGCCCCCTGCTTGATCGAATAGTTGGCGTTATTGAGTCTAGAAATGTTTTGAGTCATTTAGGAATTATATATCAGAGAGTTTAGGAATTCTTTTTACTCCTCAATCCCTTCGTCGCTCTGGTAAGGCATCCTGACGTAGAGTTTTGACTCTTCTCTTCTCAAATTTCACTAAAAAAATTTAGGATCACGCGGGTATCTTGGAATCGTTCTGGTGGTTTTGTGACGAGAACATTGTTCTTGGTGACTCCTGTCATTTAGGGGTTGTGGCAGTGTCCCGGGGAGTTGAGCTCCGAGGTGTTGTCGTCACAATTTTATCGTTGCAGTTCTGGAATACCTGAGTTTAGTTTCACCGACATCGAAAATCTCTTTTATGCAGTTGTTGGTGAGATAACCTCGACGCCACCCAGTACTGGGGCGGGAGTTCGGGAGTATTGCCATAACTCGTATAACGGATGCTTTTCGAAGGTTGAGGTAGACGATTTCCGAAGGTTTCTTGGTTATGTGTTGAAGGATGGATAAAGCTGGATGTAGGATTTTCTAGTTTTGGGTGAGATATTATGCTTCCCCTGTATCCCCAACACCTGATTGCATAACCAGAAAGTTTCGGGAGTTTGTAAGTGGGAATTCAAGTAGCTCTTAGGATATCTTTCCGACGGATGTATGATACGAAATTGGGGTTCGACGTCTAGTGGTCCTCCTATCCACGGTTGGTTTTATAGTGGTCTCGTTGTGTCTTAAAGAGTCCTTGGCTATGCCGACTCGTGGACGCTTTGTATGTCATGTGCACTGCCTTGTACATGATGGTGCTGTACGATCGAGCCCGTGTAGGACCCACCACGAAAACATCGGACGAAATCTCTATCATATGTTTGTTCCTTCTCATTTTGCAAGCCAATCCTTTGTCTTTTTGTTTTGAGTTGTGGTATTCAAGTTGCTTCGAAGTCAAATGTTGATTCCATACCTTCCCCAAATGGTGTTCTCATACTCCGATGCGAATACTAATCCTTCTTGATAATCGAGATTGTCATGGCAAACCTTTTTCAACCGGTGTGTTTTCTCTTCAAGTGGATCCGATCTTTTCAACATCCGCAAGATTCAATCTCAGTTCTTCTCAACGGTGTTTGTTTCATCCGTCTCCAAGTTGCCTTTGTTTTTCCCACCCTCCCAGCCTTGTTTCTTCAAGGACTCAGATTTCTTAATGAAGTATCATTTTATTCATGTGAAGTCTCTCCATTCTTTTCCTTCATGTTCTTACCCGGTGATTCTCATGAAGATTCTGATGGAGTTTCAAGTTATCATTATTCGTTCTTTTCATCTCCGGTGGTTTCAATTCAAGCTTTGTTGAGTATATCCTTTCCTCATTTCAATGTTTTTTTCCATGCCAGTGCACCTCATTATCATTCCACTTCTCGCTATTTCTTATTCCGGGGTGCTGAAGATATCTCGAAGATTTGTGTTTCCACTCTACATTCGTTCAAACTCTTTCCAGGATGTTATCTCTTTCAAGCCTTTTAAATCAACCGGTGCATTCTCTCTTTTTTTTAATCGTTCAACGGTGTATCTTTTCAGTGGGCCCTAACCCAGAGGTCTATTCCTAGGATCTTACCTGACTCTTCCTATTTTCCCGGAGCTATCCTCAAATTTCTTTTCGAAGTTTGACGTAAGTATGATTTATCATCAGTCAAATGTGTTTTCCTCCAAGATCTTTCAAATTCTTTTCATCGTTGGCTCAACCTCTTCATTTTGATTCTTCCGGAGTGTCTAAATAATTCATGGTGGTGTTTCTCGTCGTCATTCTCGGGCTTTGAAGACTGAAGAAGATTTCCTCTTAAATCATTATCCGTTCTATTGAAGATTCGTGATTCTAGCTTGCCGCCATCCTCTTATAATTGTTTTTAATTTGTGAGAATTCTTTTCACCCATCCGGAGCAATTCAGGAGTCTTTTCAGTTTGATCATCCGGAGTCCATCATCTCGTAATTATTCATTCTCAGCTTTCAGTTATCATTCTCCAATTTTCCCGGTGCATCGTTCAAGTAATCTCTAATCGACCCGTGATCTATTCGTTTCACTTGTATCTAAATCCCCTCAAGTATCCTGATTCATTCTCTAATTCTTATCGGTGATTCATCCCTTCACTTCATTTATTTTAATTCTAACGGTGTTTCATTCAAGAGTTCTCTTATTTATCAATTTATTCGATGTTCCAATCCTACCGGTGTTTCATTGAAGACATTCTCAAGTTTGTGTTATATCTCTCTTAATCTTTTCTATGAGAATAAGTAATATGTCAAATCCGTTGATTGTCATCAAGTTCTTATTCTTGTTTCATCCAAGAGATTAATTCCTTATTCCGGAGGTTCATCAAATTCCCGGTGTCAATTGGTTCATCTTTTCTTTTCCCGGGGTTCCAAGCTCTCTCTATTATTTTATCATGAAGATCAATCTAAATCATTGCAAGGATTCACCTTGTGTTTTCAACTTCTTTTTCCTTCCGTTTGATCATTCTTTTGTTTAGTGGAGTTCTTCATGGAGGCTCTGCATGATGGGTCATCAAGGATTTAATTCCTTCTCGAAGTGTTCATCGAGATTCTTTCCAGAGGAGCTCAAGCATTCTTCATCTTGCAATCCGGAGTGTAATTCTTTCTACCATATTAATTGGAGGTGGTATTATGTCATTCTTGATAATTTGAGTTCATGTTTCATGATTCACATGTCATTAAGAATGAGACATTTCAAATCCACCAATCTCTTCATTGGAGTTATCTTGGGCTATATTTCACATAAAGCTTTCCTCTAAGGATTGTCGCTCTTATGGTATTTATCAATGATCCAAGTTCTTCGTTTATCCTCCCGGTGAAATAAGTTTCTCGTCTCCTTGTTCTTATCAATCCAATTCTTTTCCCGTGAGTGGCAGGTTGTCACCTCATATTTTTGAGATGTATTCCATAAGACCATGCCAAGCTTATCCTTTTCGTTGTTGGTTTTCCAACAATTTCGTTCGACCCTTCTCCTAAGGATACCTTTTCAAGCTCTTTTGTAGCAGAAGTTGGCATTTTCTTCTACATTTTTTTATCTCAATGATCTATCTTCTATTTCTCTCTTCCGGAGGCATTGCGATGTTGCTCTTTTCAACCCATCATTTTGTTTTGTCAAGATCATGCTTATTTCTTTTTCTTATCCATTTAAACGGAGTGTTCTGTCCTTTTTTCTCAAGTTCTTGTCGCCTTATCAAGCCTTGCATCCCTTCTCTACCGGAGTGCTGACCGAATTTGTTCTTCCTAGTTACTCTTCTCTACCGGAGTGCTTTCAACTTTGTTCATCTCCGTTGTATTCTTTTCTCAAAATGGTTTAACCTTCTCAAGGTTCTTTGGTCTAACTCGTTTGTCAAAGAAGCAATTTAGTTTTACCTCTTCTCTTTTCCTTCCGTTTTTCCCTCCGGTGCCATTCTAGATCTCGGGACGAGATTCTCTCGTAGTGGTGGAGTGTTGTAATGCTCCGAGACCGATGTGCCAGGTGTCTTCCAGTTATTTGCTGTTGTTGCATTGTCATTGCTTGCGTGTCATGCATTTCATATCATGTCATCATGTGCATTTCATTTGCATACATGTTCGCCTCATGCATCCGAGCATTTTCCCCATTGTCCGTTTTGCAATCCGGCGGTCCTATGTCACCCGGTGCCCCTTTCTACCCTTTTCGTGTGCAGGTGTTAAACGTTCTCGGATTGGACCGAGACTTGTCATGCGGCCTTGGTTTACTACCGGTAGACCGCCTGTCAAATTTCGTGTCATTTGGACTTCGTTTGATACTCCAACGGTTAACCGAGGGACCAAAAAGGCCTCGTCTGTGTTGCAGCCCAACACCCTTCCAAAGTGGCCCAAAATCCACCTAAACCTCCTCCATCATCTCGGCCGTTCAATCACGATCGCGTGGCCGAAAACCGCACCTCATTTGGACTCTCCTAGCTCCCTCTACCTATAAATATGTGTCTCGCTCCAAAATTTCCGCGCAGATCAAACCCTAGCCCCGCTCCTCGCACCGCCGGACAAAAGCTTCCCACCGCGCCAGCCATGTCCAGCCGCCACGTCCCTTCAGCCAATCACAGCGCGACACGTCACCAAACCCCGCCGCCTCAGCCACTCCGGGCGCGCCACATCGCAGCGCACCGCGCCCACTTCTTCGGGGCCCGGCGGAGCCCAGATCCGGCCCTCCCCGGGACCGAGTCGGACACCGCTTCCCGCTCGAGCCGCGCCCCTGCGTTCTTCATCGTCTCCGTTTCCGGTCGCCGGACTCGCCGCGCCCGAGTCGCCGGCAACCGCCGCCACCGTCTTCGTTCACCGGAGCAGCGCCCCGTCGCCCTATCGCTTCCTCGCCGCCGTCCTGGGGCGCATCGACCTCGAACCCAGCCCAAGGAGAGCCCCGGTGCCTCCTGCTTCCAGATCCGATACTGCCGTTGCGGCTCCGGCCATCCCCGTCGCCGGAGTTCCTGTTGCGCCGCCGCCGGCCGGGATCAAGGGAGCCCTGATCCGCCTCCCCCGTTGACCGCTTCCCTCACGTGGGCCACCGCAGCCTCCGGCCCAGCTTCCCCGCGGCCCATCTCCGTCCCCGCCGGCCCGCTTCTTCTGGGCGTTGTTTTTTTTCCCGCGAGGTGATATGACTAAGTCCCAGATCTGCTATATTTTTTATGCCTCCTTCATCATGCCATAACTCTGCATCCATAAATCTGATTCCTGCGTGCAGCATATCAAAATGTTCGTCTCGACGAGTACATCATTTTATATCATTGCATCATTTTCATTTGATCTCATCTTGATGCCCGAAATGATGTTGGAAGGGGGCTATGTGAGTAATTTGTCAGATCTGTTTCAGCAAATGGCATTTTGTCATTTTTGCTATGATTAATGTGTGCATGCTATGATCCTGAGCTCTACATGTGTTTTGTTATATGCCATGCCATATTACTAGTGGTGCTTGCCATGTATTTTTGTGATATTTGTGGTGACTAGCATAAGCTTGCAAAGTAGCGTAATCGGTAATGCTGATTTTAGGGACTTAGAATTTCACTAAGTCCTTGTCCTGATTTTGTTGTTATGCCATATGTTCATCTTGTTTCCTAGTGATCCGTGCCACTTTTGAGGATGATCAGTAAGGATGTTTTGTTAATATTGTGGTGCTCTATCCATCCATGTCTCTGTTTGCATTTATGGAGAACCCTAGCTTGACTCAATTGAGATCTACGTTTGCTATAAAATGTTCCTGGCAGATCGTTGACATGTTTAGCGATTTTAACGAGGTTGTTGCTATTGATCCGTGCATGCTATGTTGTTGTTCTTGCGATGTCTAACTTCTATGCCATGTATTCTTGACGGGTGTATGCTTAGTTTGTCATGCCATGCTCTTTAGTGAGTGCATCGAGCTCGTAAACATGCCTACTCATTAACTGATTTGCATGCTCAAGCTTTTCACCAAGTCTGAGATCTGTTTATGTTTTTGCCATGTTTACATGCTTGCAATTGTATTTTCTGATCCCTTTTGGCTCAAGGCCACTAAGGGACTTTTGTTAAGTGCTTTGAGTAGCTTCGTGCCATGCCTTGCTTTGCCATGTTAAGTTCCTATAGCGTATAGTTTTCATGCTCTAAAGTATGCTTCCTGATGATAAATTCCTGACATGTTATTTCACTAAGTCTGAAACCTGTTATCATTTGCACTTTTGCCATGCTTGTTTGAACCTGTTATTGGAAGAATTAGCCGTAGCTCAGTGTTCATCTTTTGTCAAGATTCTTGAGTGGATTCGATCCATGTATTTTGTTGCCATTTTTGAGTGATGTAGCATATTTATCTTGTTGCATTTATTTGGTCACTTGCTGATTATCGCAGAGCGGTGCCATATTTGTTTTGCTTGCCATTTCCAAACCATACATCCGTTTCCGGTGATCTTTATATCGATTTCAACCGAAATCACCTCATCTTTCCAGTGGCACTCTTGGATTTCCAAGTTGAGGCCAGTTCAATCATTCCTTTCCAAATCATGCATATGCATCGCATCCCGCATATCATACCATGTTCATGTATTGGCTGTTTACTATGTTGTGTGCTTCTTTCCGGTGTTGCTTCTTCGGGTTGGTTCCGGTAACGTCGCCATTGTGAGGACCCGTTCGTCTATGTCCGTTTGTCTTCTTCATGGACTCGTTCTTCTTCCTTGCGGGATTTCAGGCAAGATGACCATACCCTCGAAATCACTTCTATATTTGCTTGCTAGTTGCTCGCTCTTTTGGTATGCCTATGCTGCGATACCTACCACTTGCTTATCATGCCTCCCATATTGTTGAACCAAGCCTCTAACCTACCTTGTCCTAGCAAACCGTTGTTTGGCTATGTTACCGCTTTGCTCAGCCCCTCTTATAGCGTTGTTAGTTGCAGGTGAAGATTGAAGTTTGTTCCTTGTTGGAACATTGAGATGTTGTTCCTTGTTGGAACATGTTTACTTGTTGGGATATCACAATATATCTTATTTAATTAATGCATCTATATACTTGGTAAAGGGTGGAAGGTTCGGCCTTTTGCCTGGTTTTTTGTTCCACTCTTGCCGCCCTAGTTTCCGTCATATCGGTGTTATGTTCCCGGATTTTGCGTTCCTCACGCGGTTGGGTTATAATGGGAACCCTTGACTGTTCGCTTTGAATAAAACTCCTCCAGCAAGGCCCAACCTTAGTTTTACTATTCGCCACCTAGCCTTTTCTTTTCCCTTGAGAGTCGCGCTCTCGAGGGTCATCATTATTTTAACCCCCCCGAGCCAGTGCTCCTCTGTGTGTTGGTCCACCTTGTCAGCCGCCGGTGGCCACCAGGGGCAACTCTGGGCTGGCCTACCGGAAGTTTGGACAATCCGGTGTGCCCTGAGAACGAGATATGTGCAGCTCCTATCAGGATTTGTCAGCACATTCGGGTGGCTTTGCTGGTCTTGTTTTACCATTGTCGAAATGTCTTGTAACCGGGATTCCGAGTCTGATCGGATCTTCCCGATAGAAGGAATATCCTTCGTTGACCATGAGAGCTTGTGATGGGCTAAGTTGGGACACCCCTGCAGGGATTTGAACTTTCGAAAGCCATGCCCGCGGTTATGGGCAGATGGGAATTTGTTAATGTCCGGTTGTAGAAAACCTGAAGTTGATCTTAATTAAAATTACATCAACCGCGTGTGTAACCATGATGGTCTCTTTCCGGCGGGGTCCGGGAAGTGAACACAGTGTTGGAGTTATGCTTGACGTAGGTTGTTCTAGGATCACTTCTTGATCGTAGATTCTCGACCGTGCTTTTGCCTTCTCTTCTCGCTCTCATTTGCATTGTTAGCCACCAAATATGATAGTCGCTTGCTGCAGCTCCACCTCATATCTTTACCTTACCCATAAGCTTAAATAGTCTTGATCGCGAGGGTGTGAGATTGCTGAGTCCCCGTGACTCATAGATACTTCCAAAACCAGCTTGCAGGTGCCGATGAGACCGTGCAGATGACACAACCAAGCTTAGGAGGAGCTCGATGGAGATCTTGTCCTTTGTGTTGTTTCGTTCTAGTTGATCAGTAGTGGAGCCCAGTTGGGACGATCGAGGATCTATGTAGCATTTGTGGTAGTCTTCTTTTATTTTGGTTCCGTAGTCGGACCTTGATTGTATCTGGTTGATGTAATGCTTTATTCATGTAATTGTGTGAAGTGGCGATTGTAAGCCAACTACGCATCTCTTTCCTTTATGTATTACATGGGTTGTGTGAAGATTACCTCACTTGCGACATTGCTTTCAATGCGGTTATGCCTCTAAGTCGTGCTTCGACACGTGGGAGATATAGCCGCATCGAGGGCGTTACAAAAAGATCAGATCTATATTTAATCTTACCAACAAGTAGAATACACAGACAATGCCAGTGCAGAAGTGTAGCCCATTGCTCTTGTCAGTACATTTTGTCCTATAACGCTTGTACTTCCAGGGATTGGTAGTTGATTATGTAGCATCAATCTGCATCTTATCTTCATTATCCTCTATCCCTTCCAGTATTATCATATCTATAGTTACTCTCTACAAAATGTAGAGTACAGGCAATGCTTATGAAGAAGATTCTATGCTGAAATTCTTGAGTTATCCTTCCCTTGCCATGGAGAAGGGCATTATAAAGCCGGTGTTAACTTTTAATGTAAGTCAGTCCTTCTAAAGCCTTTATCCTCAACTGCTGTTTAATTTGCTCATACTCCCTGTCATTTACTGCTGTTTAGTTTGCTGTTTCTCCCAAAATGCATGTTCGTAAGAACCGTAAGTTCTAAGTTTTACTTGTAAAACCAAATTCCTTATTCATACCATGCACATTACTTAATACTCCCTATATGTATGCTTGTTTTGTGGATCTATAATCCAGTGTGTGGTGAAGCAGCCCATGTTTGCGCCCTGTCATCTCCTGTTTTATCTTACTGATGTGGCTGATGATATGAACAACATGCCATGCACATTATCCAAAATGGATACAATGATTTTCTTTGCCCTTCATCTATGCTTGTTATGTTGACATGGTAATTCAGTAGTGTGGTGAAGCTCCCCGCATTATGAACAATGCCAAATTATGCTATTGATATTTTGAACATACTCTTTATTTTCTAATTTGAAATTGGATAGAATTGACAGAACAGTTATCATCTTTGTTTATACACGTGCAAAACCTGTCATCTCTCTGCTTTGTTTCAGGGTGATATGCCTGATGGCATGCACAAGTCTGCTGAAGGCTGTGAGACAAACCCAACATATATTGTGGCAAAGAAGGCAAACCATCTTGAAGACAGCGAGACAACCCCAAAGTCTTGTCTTGATGCAGTGTTTAAGTTACTTGAGACTAACAATCAGACAAGCTCACAGAATTCGTTATCTAAATCAGTTCAACTTCTTCAGTCCCAAGTTCTAGCAGAAAGGCATTCTGCAACTCAACTTCGATTTGAAGTCCTATCTCTGAGAAAGATTACGGAGAACACCAATGAGAACCTCATCGCTAAACATCTACACCTGGAAGCTATGACCGACATGCTAGGCCGGTCTCACAGCCTTGCTCAGTAGTTCCTCCGCAAGGCTAACCTTTCTTGAACTGTCTTGGAAGTGGTCTCGATTCAGTATTATCTTGTTACACTGCAATGGTGCCCAGTTTTTGTAATCTGCTTCTTCGTTGTGATTTATGATCACTGGTGGCGAACTTTGATGCCCAATGGATGTAATATACCTTAAATCCTTTATTGTGTAGTGTAGGTTTATTCTTAGTTACTATGTCGTAATTTCTTTATTGTATATAGTAGGTTTGTTCTTAATTCCTACTAGTTACGCAGCAGCCTGAAATGAACCCCGGCCCATGATTGTGCGAATCAAATCACGGGCTTTTAACATGCAAAAATTGTCTGGGTCCTTGTTTGGCCCAATCAGATATCGACTGCGAGCAGGCCAGATGCAAACCAGGCCGTAGTTAGGCCCAAGTATATGACGAGCTTTTAACAGGCCAGAATTAATATAGGGCCGAAATGTTAAATGGGCCCTTTACAGGCCAAAACTAATATCAGGCCGAATTACTAAGTGGGCCTTTAGCAAGTGGGCCCAAAAGCATAGTGTCCAGTTGACAGGCCGAATCTGATATGGGCCATAATTGAGCCCAAAGCCACTTAAAGGGTCGGACCTGATATGGGCCGTAATTTGGCCCAGAACTTGGTAGGCTTTTAACGGGCCGGATCTCATATGGGCCACTATTAGGCCCGGAGCATGGCAGGCCATTAATGGACCAGATCAAATATGGGTCGACATTTGGCCCAAAACATGGTAGCCAGTTAATGGGCCGGCCTACTAGGTTCCTCAAAATCTTGTGGGCCTACAACTGGGCCGGCCCATTAATGTCGGTGAAATCTCGTGGGCCTTTAGCTAGGCCGGCCCATTATGACCCGCAATAATCTTGTGGGCCTTTACCTAGGCTGGCCCATAATGGCACACAAAAATCTTGTGGGCCTTTACCTGGGCCGGTCCATTATGGACCGCAAAATCTTGTGGGCCTTTAGCTGGGCCAGCCCATTATGGTCCGCAAAATCTCGTGGGCCTTTAGCTGGGCCGGCCCACTATGGTCTACAAAATCTTGTGGGCCTTTAGTTGGGCCGGCCCTTTTAAACTTGTTGGGCCGTGCCACGTGTCGACGTATCATAGGCGCATTTTGTCCAGTGAGTGGATGACATGTGTCCCGACGATGAGCCGACACGTGTTTCCTCTAGCCAATGATGATTTTACATGTGGAAAATCCCCATTGGTCGGGGCTGTTAACGGGTTATCGGATCCAAAACCCAACCCGATAGCTTAACGACGTTCCGTTACGGTGGATGCCACGTGTCGGTCACCCTTGATGAAAGCACTTCTGTGACGCGCGATTTATCGTCATGGAAGTGGACACTTCCGTGATGGTAATTTTGGTAATGTCATGGAACACTTCTATGACAGCACAGGTATGACTATCTTGATTCTGTCATAAATTTGTCATGGATGTACATGCATGACAAAAAAAGCGACCAACTGTGACAAACACGTATCATCACGGAAGTGTATTTTTTTGTAGTGTATGATGTATCTTTGGTATTGAAGATATAAATAACACTTGTGTAGACCTGTTCAAAGTTTCCAAAGTTTGACTTCTAAAAAAATTACACGTACTGCATTATCTAGCGGATGGAATATCTCTTCCCCCCTCTCAGCTATCTGGCACAACACTCAGCCTTATCGGGGCTCCTCAATCTCTCTCAAACTTTATATCTCCTTGGTTCACACATACACATGTCTTGCTCGTGATGTACATATATACCCATCCAACACTCTCTGCCCTTGTTCTCTCTCTATGTGACACGCACCCCCTAATAAGTACCATAATCCCTCACTCCATCATAGGCGCAAGCACCCACCCCTAAGTATGATTATCTCTCACTAGCCATCAGGAACACACGTATTGTCTCCTTCCATCCATACGTCTATCTTGATATCTCTCGGGGTATCTTGTACCGCGCACACACCTAGTCACTTGATCTCCCACCCATGTAGTCCCATCACGATCTCCAGGGGATCTCTCTATGACAGACATACACTCTCTCCTCCCCTTGTCTGCATTTTCTCCGTACGTCTCTCTCGACATCTCTCCCTTGTTTGTCAGACCTCTCTTGGCCACGTGCTAGGGGTCTTGCTCTCTCGGTTGCAAACAACCACACACTATATCCTCACCTTGCTTCCATTGTCGAAGATGCATGTGTGATATGTTTCCATAAGACACACACATTTTTTCTCGACTTTTATCGAGTGTTGTCCATGTCTCTTTCACACATGCACACACATTTTTTCACTCACTCTTTCTATTTCACTCTCTCTCTCTAGTTAGGGACTCTCTCACGTCCATAAGCATATGTATGTTTTGAAAAGTCAAACCTCAGAAAAGTTTGACCAGGTATATGTGGAGAAAAACATTTACATCTGGAAAGATCATTAGATTCATCACAACATGTACTTACTTCATACTATCATTTATATTTGATATTGTAGATCTAAGTAATTTATTTATAAACTTGGTCAAAGTTTTAAAAGTTTGACTTTAAAAAAAGTGTTGGAACTACATTATCGAACAGAGGGAGTAGCTCTTTCTCTCTCTCTCTCTCTCGCTCTCTCTCTCTCTCTCTGCTATCTCTCACGTGCCTCCCCTCTCACACGAACACTCTATACCGACGGATTATATGCTCACCGTGTTAGCGTATAGCTCCGTATATTGTTTAGTTGATCAGTCAACCAGTCTACATGTTGCCTTGTCAGCTCGTGTTCTGTATCTTCGTGTGCTAGCCCATGTGGCAATGGGTGAAAATAAGTAAACTAGAGGCCCATCTGACACGCGGTGAAGTAAACAAAGTAGAAACCACTCGGGGTAGCACCCCGCACGCTAGTAAATTTAGGGCGCATTGAGGACACACTTCTTCCGCGTGGAGGCCGCACTCGCGCACAAGTTCACCACTGCGCGGCGGCATGCATAGAAGGACGCACTCACGCACACCCAACACACAACACACACCAGCACAAGTGTACACCAGCGTCGCCGCCGGTTGAGATGGACGGCGAGCCAGCCAACAAGTGGAGGCGGCTCGAGCCAAAACCACATCCGGCGAGCCTGGACTTCATCAGCAGCCTCCCCGATGACATGTTGCTTGTCATCATCGGCCTCCTCCCCACCAAATCTGCCGCACGGACTGACCTGCTCTCTCGGCGGTGGCTCCCCCTCTGGCGGTGCATCCCCCTCAACCTCACCATCGACAGCTGCCTCTGCGACGGGGATTGCAAACGCATGGCCGCAGTCTCCAAGATCCTTTCATCACACCCCGGGCCAGCCAGACGCCTTGACATCCGCATGTTTAGAACCAACTTCAAGGTCCAACCCAAGTTCGACAAGTGGTTCTTATCCCTCGCCCTAGATCAGCTCGAGGAGCTCAGTTTTGAAGCTAGACGATGTCGCTCTCGGCCGCCGTCCGCGCTCAGCCTCGCACCAACGCTGCGCCGCACCAGCTTCAGCTCTTGCTATCTTCCCCAGATTAATGACGCACTCGCCCTTCTTCTCCCTCAACTCAAGCAGCTCGACCTCTTCGACATTGTCATCTCGAAGAAGGCTATGGAGCACCTACTCCATAGATGTACTGCGCTCAAGTACCTTCGTCTTGAGCAGATCCACGGGTTCATTAGCCTCCACATCGCCTTGACGAATCTCTGATGGATTTATGTGTCTTGCTGGCCCCACAACAAGACATCAATTGGGAAGAGATCACTCCAGCTTTTCCACATTATGGTCATTGAGAATGCACCTTTCCTTGAGAGATTGCTTGTATCGGATCTAGAAGGTCCAACAAAAATCAGGGTCATTGACGCGCCGAAATTGACAATGTTAGTGCACTCCTCTGCCAAATTCTCCAAACTATTTATTGGATCCGTAATTGTTCAAGTACAACACTCATGTTCTTCTCCGTCTTCTTGAAATTCACATTTTTAAATTTCTTCTTGATGTATTTACGACCGTCTTCCAGAAAATGATTCCCACAAGCTTGACCCAGTCTATGCGCACAGTGAAGATCTAGGCAATAAAATCTATCGGCCCCAATCTGGATCACATTGTTGGATTCCTTACATGCTTTCCGTGCATGGAGAAGCTACTCATTGAGGTGAAACTTCTTTCCTATTAGTAAACAAATGGTAATCACAACGTAGCGCAAATTTTTCGTAATTTTCCCAAATTATGATGACAAGTGTAGTGTTCAAAATGGCATCTACGCACTTCACCGAAAGAAATGTTTTTAGTATTTTTTCTCATGTGATCACCTTCATCGTTTTTGTTGTACTACTATAGTAGCCTAGGCTAGTCATAGTGGAAAGTAACTTAGACTACTCCAGTAACTCTATGGTTACCCTAAGAGCAAGTACTACCTCTGTCCTGGTTTACTCTTCCTATTTTGTAGTATCAAAATTTGACCATATATTTAACTGACAAAATGTTAATGCATGTCACTAAGAACTATATCGTTGGATTCATATTTTAACATAATTTCAAATAGTGTAATTTTTAGTGACATGCATTGGCATTTTCTTACGTAAATCTATGGTCAAAATTTTATACTAAATAAGAGGTAGTACAAAAGTGGGATATAACGGCACTCCACTGTGTAGGCCAAAACACGTGCCAAATTCACTTGTGATGCATTTGGCATCGATGCCCCTCCATTGCTTACCTGGTGCCCCAATCTGAATCACCTACTTTGCTCCGGTGCCAAATTAACTCACGCAATGAAAAAACACTTGCGTGGGAGATAGAGAGGACTGAGGCAAACTAAAACACTTGTTTGGGAGAGTGAGAGGCTGGTGTAGTTGGTTTGATTGATTTGTTTATACATGTGGGTCTGTGTGCACAGCGGTGCCAACTCTCTCACATCGCGAGAGCGGTGCCAAAATCTTTTGATTTGACATCGATGCGTATTATGTGGCATACTTTTGCGAAATATGGCATCGGCCACATTGTGGAAGGCAACAAATGCAAAGCTCTTCATGTACTCCTACGTAAATGAGAGGAAAGAGAGAGAGAGAGAGAGAGAGAGTGAAAAAATATCACTAGCCAGCCAACCCTATTGTATGAGCGAATGATATTGGTACCTCTTGATGACATGGCAATCTTATACAGCCAGCTGCTCTAATATGTTCTCTTCTTTTGCAGATAAAAAAAGACCCGGAAGTGAAAAATGTGCTGCACTATAACAATCTCATCGAATGTCTTGATCTCCATCTTACAAAAATTGATTTGATCGACTATCGAGGCAGCACATCTGAGATTAAATTGGCCATGTTCTTTTTTTAGGAGGCAAGTATGCTCAAGGTGATGATGTTTGGCGTTCTCTGGCACAACAATGAATGGCGTGCTGATCACCGCAAGCGTCTAAGCCTAAATGACAAAGTCTCCGCAAAAGCTGAATTTGTTTTTGAACGATAATGCTGCATCCACCTAAAGTAATGAAAGTTCTTACGTAAACTTCCTAGTAATTCCCTCTTTGTAGGTCCAGCATTACTCCTAACATTTGTAATATCAGTTTGAAGCTTGTAATATTGCCGTGTCCAATTCCTGTGTTTTCAAAATCCTGCGAATCAAACAGGTCCTGAGTTGGTGATGATGTTGTGCCTGCCAGCTTTCACCAATAGCCGTCGGATCTAGATCTGACGCATACAAACCAAACTTCTCCAGTTTTGCAAAAAGATGCCCGCAGTTGTTCCCTATTTACAAACAACTCCTTGTCTCTCACAATCTTCCTTATCTCCTCCCCGCCACAACTAGAAGGCCATGGAAAAATCCACCCCCCAATCTTGGTGTTCCGTGCAATGCACGGGCATCTATGCACGGGAAATTATGTCGAACACGACTAGTTGTAAGCAGGCTAAGTCTAGAGCCATGATGATAGTGACTGCAGACGGTGAGGCAGACTATGGTATCCGAACATGGCGCCTATACTCAGGTGTCATTTCCAGCGCAGGGTCTTGTCACTTCACTATGAGGAGCAGCACGTGATAATTTGACCAATGGGTAGTACAGTGCTACTACATTGGTAGTACTACTACTAGTAGTACTAGCACCACCGTTTGGATTTAGTAGTACTACCACGTCCATCTGGATTTCATATTTGACTAGCAATATCTAGTAATGCATGTCACAAAAAATGTACTACACCCTCTGTAAATAAATACAAGGTGTATTGTTTTATTCCTATCAGCGAGATAACTTAATGTCTTTTTGCTACTTATTATGATTACATGCAATGAACTAACCACTGCATGTGATGTTTGGTAGTATCAAGTCATCGAAAGCATGCACGGGCACGAAGGGGGACGCAACTTCATTGACTTACTGCACCTGCCTTTGGGTGTATGACATGTGGGCCCAATGGGTGGCTGGCCAACCTGTCATACAGCCAAAGGCAGGTGCAGCAGAGGGGCGAGGAGTAGATGGCCAACATGCACGTGAATTCAACGCACTCTGCACTTCACATAGAAAGGCTCCCGCCAGTCCAATCTACGAAATCCTACACACCTACGCACCCAAGGGCAAGAGTGAGCACTCCAATCGCAAGATCAGTTGATTAGAAGCTATACCCATGGAGGCGATGAGCGCGAGCATCAGCCAGTTGTGCCAGATGCTCCACGATGCCGGCATGCGGCCCGGCACCAAGGAACGTCTTGAGGTAGTGCTTGAGGCCGCCAGGGCGAGGGGCCGCTTGGACGACAGCTTCGTCTCCTTATTCGACGAGGTCCTCGTCGGCTTCCTCGACAAGTTCACCGTCATCAAGAAGCTCGCGGACGACCTTGACGTATGCCTCCAGCCCACGCGCTCAGGCTCTACGATTCCTGCCACCCTCAACGGCCTCTATGGTGACAACCTCTTCGACGCACTGGTGTCCCTACGACTGCCCGCCGTAGCGCCAGAGAATGTCCACCTCCAGGTCGCGCTCGTCGGGTAGCGCGTGGCGCAGCAAGACACCATCGACATAATCACCCACGTCTACAAGCAAATCGTCCACAAGGACTACTACATGCAAGAGGAGGACGATAGGACACTGTCCTTCTTCGACCACAGGGAAACCTTGGACGACATTGTTCAGAAGCACATTGAGCTTGCCGCCAACGTTGTTGCTCCTCACACGTCGGTTGGTGAACCGGTGCACTAGGGCGTGAGGATGTCGTTGATGGATCCGTATGTATCTTTATCTTTCTGTCAAATCCATGTACTAGTATATGGTACTACTAGTAATTATCTTACCTTTCACATCAACTCCAAAATTTTCCTACGTACTCCATGCATGAACTGCGCCAGAACCAAACTTCTCATTACTCTAGGGAAAATCGTTATTTCTATCTATCGGTCGTGCCATGGAGCAGAACCAAATCTTACAAGTTACAAGTTCAAAAGGAAAATCCTCCCGTGTCCGCGTCGCACCCCCACACGGTTGGTCCGGCACCTCACTCAAGGTGGAATGCCTGTTGTGTTGCATTTTCACTTACAAGTGGGACCGCAGTTGAGCAAACCGACTATTGGCAAACCCCCACCCCGCCCACCGCGCGATGGCTGAGAAAACAAGAGGGAGAAGAGATGGTTGTAGCATGGACTCCAAGAAAATTGGTGTCGGATGGGACTCGTGTGGGTGGCATGTGCAGTACTGCTAGACATGAATGCTAGTTATGGCCCATGCCACCCCACTATATCGAGGTGCTGGTTAAGTAGAACAAATTTCCTCGAGTCCGTGCTCAGCCCTCCTCTATCTCTCTTCTGAGCCAGCCAGCAGACGCACGGAGCCCATCGTCTGTTCGCTCATATGCGGTCCCACATGTCAGTGAAAACGCAAGAGGACCCAATGAACCTGCACATCTTTTACCTCGATGTGCTGGTGATGAAAAACAAATCCAATAAAGATCTTTGGTGGCTGCTTTTGGAGTTACTTAAGAGTAGTAAGATTCTATTTACAGTTTAACCCAAGATGCACATCACGTGGCTTCAACTACCACTCTATTTTCTTGCATGACATGACCTGGATGCTGGATATCCCACGTGTCGGCAAAAGGAGGAAGAACTGGACCAAATCTTTGGTTGTGCTCTCGGATTAGACTAGTTGTGCAAGTTTTGGTATTGGGAAGAAGAGTACAACGATATATTGATAGAGTGCAATTTAGTAGATGTTCTAGCACTTTTAGCTAGCATAGAGGATTGAGATGAGACTAGTGCACTTGTTGATAGAAGAGAGGCTAGACACGTCTACTTCCTTACACTCGAAGAAGAAAGAAGCACGCAGGATCGAGCCTCCGAAGATCAACAATGAATGCATCGTGAAGGCACTAATCCAACTTACAGGAGCAGTTATGGAAGTTGGATATCTTCTAAAATGTATTCTCGTGGTTCTTGTTTTTCTAGTCAAAATTTTGGTGATGTATTTCCATGTATCAAAAAATCAATGATGAAAAAAAGATATGTGTTCGCAAAGAAAAATGTACGCGGCCGGGATGTGTCCACGCGTTCGGCGCATGGCCACCGCATCCGAGAAATGGGCGGACACGACACCATTGCCCTACCCAAACGGACAAAATACGGGCAAAACGGAGGTCCGTTTGGGGTCGTGCGTTGGAGTTGGCTTTACAAGTGGGACCGCAGTTGAGGAAACCGACTATTGGCAAACCCCCACCTCGCCCGCCATGCAATGGCCGAGTTAGAGAAACGACGAGGTTGAAGAGATTGCTATAGCACGGACTCCAACAAATATGGTGTCAGATGGAAGATGTGCTGGTGGCGTGTGCCATACTCCTAGACGTGAATGCTTGTTCTGGCCCATGCCACCCTACTACTCCTACTACTTATAGTAGTAGTATCAAGGATTCAAGGTGTTGGTTACGTACAGCGAACACATTAACATATGGCCCACCTCACACTGTGGCCAAATTTCCTAGAGTCTGTGCTAGGTTAAAAAGTGTTCTTTGTGAGGATGGGTGGATGGTCTCAAGTTTAAAACTTGTTGTATTACGTACGTAGACGTAGAGATAGTGCATCATGTGAAGCTAGTACAAATAGCGTACTATTGTTGATTGGCCTCATTCGATAACCTGTTGCAATGCACGTACAATTATGTATTCGGAAAATATTTTTTTGCCTTGTCGCAGCAACCACTTAGAGAAACGACTCGAAAGCCATCCATAAATTTAGTGAGTTTATCACATGCATATCATTTTAATATATACAATAGGTCGTCAACCCACAATGACAACGAGAATACATTATAAATACTAATGTTTTCATCACACAACAAATAACAAGCAATGAAATGAACTTCAACTCAACCAATCCTCGGCATTATAAACACTTGTTTTGAACCACAAGTGATTCTCTGGGAATGGCCAGCTACTCTCAATCTCGACACCAACGCAAGACTGATCATCCAGGCTGAAGCGCCCTACTATATCACGACCAGGGTAGGGAAGCACCGCAATGTCCGACATATAGATACAGTTGCTTCTCATAAATGGTAGTAACATTGTGTCAACAGCAGTTGGATCGCCTTTCACCATCATTGGATAGTTTTTTCCAAGGAAGAGCGAGTTTGCTCCAAGACTATCAATACTGTACTAGGGAGAAGGTATCGGCGCTAGCACAGTAGTATCCATCCCGAATACCATGCAACGGGTGTTGGAATAGGTCCGAAGAGTGCGATCATGGGAGACAACACATGCTTCCTTAGCAGTAACATCAGTAGTGGGCTGTATACAGATAAGAAGGGGCGATCCATCGGAAGTTGCCTGGCGCCACTGAGTATATGGGCCCTCCTCGTCCTCGTGCTCGTGATCATCACCATCATCATCTCCCCCTTGGTTATAAATTTTTTCAAGTATAGGTGGTAGAATGTTCACAAGACCTTGGAAACACAAGAAGAAGGTTAATTAGTAGAGAAGGGAAACTTGCTAACTCGCATGCATGTGGATGAAACAATTATAATTACGGTCAAAGACAAACGTATCGAGACTACGAGGATCCCATGCAAAAACAGTGCCACGAGTGGTGGCAGCAAACACAAGACCCTCGTATTCAATTGCATCACAGTACACATCCGTGTATAGAAACTGATTTTTGAGCAATATCCATCCAGTTGAACCACGAAGGGCGACAACAAACTTGTCGAAGATAGCAACAACTTGATAATTCTTGTAATTCCAAGAGCGGTTGGGAACTCGAGAAATTTCTATCTTCCGTAGACGATAGTCACCATGATCATATTTGAACGTACGTAGATCATTTGTGTGCTCAACCTCAGGGCACTCAGAGAATTTTGGAAGTGGAATCCGCTGACGAATGTACACATTCACAAGTTCCCACTAGCAACTGTACCCAATATAAACAACACAATCTCCATTTGCGCCTGCCCAAGCCTTGCCCTCAAGCGATGGCATCTTTACATCATACATATAATTATCAAGCGGCATCAACTTGCACAAGGCGAGGCTAGCCTCGTCCCCGCGCCAGTCAGCAGGGTCACGGCGAAGAATATAGCGGAGATCAAACCGTTCCTAGACCCTTGGGTTCCTTGTAATGATGTTATTAGTTGAGTCAAGAATGTTCTTGAATGAACCTGCCATGCTAGCCGAGGTGATGACGTCGCACCAATCAATGAGTTCCCCCACCACGTCATCTTTCAGATCGGGGCAAGAATAACGGGGTCATTTTCGGCTTGTTTCCTCGATGGAGAAGACGATTGAACAATGGCAGAAGGAAGGCTGAAGGTAAATGGAGGAGGGAGGAAGAGCGTGTGATAGCAGTTCCAACTCGAGAGGTGAGGGAGTCATGGATTAGGGGGTCTCCGGACAGCCGGACTATATCCTTTGGCCGGACTGTTGGACCATGAAGATATAAGATTGAAGACTTCGTCCCGTGTCCGGATGGGACTCTCCTTGGCATGGAAGGCAATCTTGGCAATATGGATATGAATATCTACTTCCTTATAACCGACTCTGTGTAACCCTAGCCCCCTCCGGTGTCTATATAAACCGGAGGGATTTAGTCTGTAGAGCATACAATCATACCATATGCTAGCTTCTAGGGTTTAGCCTCTACGATCTTGTGGTACATAAACTCTTGTAATACTCATATCATCAAGATCAATCAAGTAGGAAGTAGGGTATTAACTCCATCGAGAGGGCCCGAACCTGGGTAAACATCATGTCGCCCGCCTCCTGTTACCATCCTCCTTAGACGCACAGTTTGGGACCCCCTCCCCGAGATCCGCCGGTTTTGACACCGACAAGAGGGAAAGGCGAAGAGTCGGTGGACGGTTGCTAGTTTGCCATGGTACATGAAGAGGCATCCCGACCTACACGTCCTTTCGGGAATTGTACAAAAGGACTCGTCGTCATCTCACTGACATGTTGGAACGGGACCACATGTCAACAAAACATGGTGTGTAATTTCTCGTGCAAAATGCGATCTGGTCGCATTGGCCCGAGTTGCCGCATTAGTTATCGACCTTTATTTTTTTAACATACAATCTGAGTGGATAGCTCATGTGGTCATCACACGTGAGCGGATATATAGGTGGGCTAGGTGGATAGGCGGCAACAATCTAAGTGCTAAAAGAGTTGATCTCGGAAAAAGAGTTGATCCAATGCTTGGTTTTGTTTGGATTTTCCAACTATAACCATTGGATAGAGTGAATCAATGGCTTATGTTCAAAGTTATTCTCATAGTACTATAGAATTGTATAGGAACATGGAGAGATTTGGTTGATTTTATATCGCTAAATAATATAAAATATTATGAGTGCAGACGCTCCACCCCGAGGTTTGTAGCTCCTTCTCGGTCGTCGGGAATCTATGTTCTTCCACTCTTTCGGTTAAGACATGAGCTTTGTTCATCCTGTTGCTGGCACGCGGGACATCTATATGCCTCCATTTTACAAAATCATACTATATGCCTCCATGACACACGGGACATCTAGCATCAAGGTGGCGTGTCATGCAAGAAAATGGAGATATGCAGTGCGTAAGTGAGTCATGCACTTCGATGGCACCTAGTACTACGCAATATTTTTTCTTCTTGATGGCACGTGAATAGTGCATGTACTCAATGACAGAGCACGGGATGGTAGCCATGGACATGGCCGTCCCTTATTGAAGAGAGTACTAATAAATACGTAACTTTGATGTGTCCCATCAACTCGCAGAACGACGAGAAGCTTGCTTACTACGCCTTCTCCCTCGCCAACGCGTGCGCGGTGGCTTGCAGCACGAGGAGAAACTTTTTCTTACAAGTGGTGGACATGCAGCAGTTCATTTGGTGTCAGATTGCCAGAAGTAGTACCATCATTATTGTTCGACTTCCGGAAGAGGAGAAGAGCAGAGCGCAAGGTCACCTACTAACCTAGTACAGTACTACTATAGCCAAAGCTGGTCCACCTTTTTAGAGCATGGTTAACTAATATAGGCGGCTTGCAACGGCACATCATTTTGAGTAAGTACTCTCTTCATAGGATCAAAGTAAGTGAAACAAAAGTTGGAGTGGATGCTAGATTGCCAATTAAAACATGATTACATAGGGAAAAAATCATATAGCATTCTATCCTATGGATCAAACGACCAATGTAGGAAAATTATGAGGGGGGGGGTCTCTCCAACAGTATTCTTCGGCTTGCACCTAGCATCACGCTGGGCGAACTTGGGGTCATTCATCTGGTACACGTGGCATCTCAGATCTGGTACTCCAATATTAGGTTGGCTCTATGTGATGTGGCAACTTCATATACTAACCGGATGCAGGATATACTACTACAGCACTCACACTCCAAGAAGTGACTCAAAAACCATTCATAAATTGAGTCTATGACACGCATTTGCAAATGTACCATTCATTACATACAACAAGTCATCAACACACAACGACAACGATGATACATGTTGGATTATAGATTATTTCCAACAAAACATTCTAGTAAATACTGAAGTTTTGATCACACAACAAATAACAAGCAATGAAATGAACTTCAACTCAACAAATCCTTGGCGTTGGAAACGCTTGCTTTGAAGCATAGGTGCTCTGGGAAGGGACAACTATTGTCAATATCGAGAGCAACACAGGACTGATCATCCAGGCTGAAGCGGCATATATCAGGAGCAGGGTAGGGAAGCACCACAATGTCTGAGGTATAGATACCATTGCTTCTCATAAATGGTAGTAACATTGTATCAACAGCAGCTAGATCGCCTTTAACCATCATTGGATAGTTTGGTCCAAGGAAGAGCGAGTTTGCTCCAAGACTATCAATACTGTACCAGGGAGAAGGTGTTGGCGCTAGCACACTAGTATCCATCCCCTGCAAACGGGTGTTGGAATAGGTCCGGAGAGGGCGACCATGGGAGACAACACGTGCTCCCTTAGTAGTAACAATCTCAGTGCACTGTATACATACAAGAAGAGGTGATCCATCGGAATTAGTTGCCAGCCGCCATTTAGTATATAAGTCATGCTCGTCCTCATGATCGTGATCATCACCATCGTCATCTCCCCCTTGGTTATAAAAATTTTCAAGTATAGGTGGTGGAATGTTCACAGGACCATGGAAACACAAGAAGAAGGTTAGCTAGTAAACGGAAACTTGCTAACCCGCATGCATGTGGATGAAACAATTATAATTACAGTGGAAGACAAACATACCAAAACAACAAGGATCCCATGCAAAACCAATGCCACGAGTGGTGGAAGCAAACACAAGATCCTCGTATTTAATTGCATCATAGTACTCATCATTCGTGTACAGAAACTGATTTTTGAGCAATATCGATGGACGAACCGTGGAATCAGTAACGATGGCAACAAGCTTGTCGAATATAGCAACAACTTCATAGTTCTCGTAATTCCAAGAGGGGTTGGGAACTCGACAAATTGCTATCTTTCGAAGACGACAGCCACCAAGATCATATTTGAACGTACGTAGATCATCTGTGTGCTCAATCTCAGGGCACTCTCAGATTTTTGGAAGTGGAATCCGCTGACGAGTGTACACATTCACAAGTTCCCACTCGCAATTGTAGCTAATATAAACAACCCAATCTCCATTTGCGACAGCCCAGGCCTTACCCTTAAGCGATGGCATCTTGACATCACACGTATCATTAGCAAGCGGCATCAACTTGCACAAGGCGAGGCCTCCGTCGTCCGCGCCCATGCGAACAGGCTTATAGCGAAGAAGATAACACTACTAGGGAAAAAGCCTAGTAGCAGCGCGGGTTTTAGGCCTATAAGTAGCGCGGATGGTGCCCTACTGGTACGGCGCTACAGCTAAAGGTTAGCAGTAGCGTGGGTTAACCGGCTCTACTGCTATATCGACTTAGTAGTAGCGTTTTCTCCAAACAGCGCTACTGGTAATTACTAGTAGCACTTCTCCCTGCATGCACTACTACTATTATTTCATATTTTATTTCTTTTTCATTTCACATTTTATTCATACACCTTCATACAAGTTTTCATACAGCAACAATTTAGAGGATGTTTTTACATCATATAGAGTTATTACATCACTGGGTGAAAGAACCATGGACTAGTTTCAAGTGGATGGACATCCACTTGAAACTAATCCACGGTTCTTTCACCCAATGATATAATAAATATCATCGTCATCATCATATCATTAACAACTTATCATTATAATACATCATTGTCATATAACACCTCCTCATGATCATTGTTTCATCAATGAGACATCACATAACAAGTTGGTTACTAGTCATAATCACAACTACTCCTCATCATCAACTCTAATACATTGTACCACATAATAAATATTGTACCTCATAGGACCTACTACATTCTCTTAGGACCTACTATATTCTCTTAGGTAAAATATCATAAAACAAGATAGCCCCTGACTCTCCATTATGGAGAATGGAGATTATCCTATCTCCAATTCTTGCCTTTCGCACAATGTTGCTTCCAAGTAGCTCCTTACGACTGTCCATACATTTTTTCCATTTTGTGATTTTCATGTCTCCATCTCTTTTAGAAATCCGATATAGACAGGTGTGATTTGTAGGACGGCATGGTTGTATGTTCAAAACATTAAGGAGACCTTTCTGATACATCAGATGAGGCACATAATCATCTGGGATTTTCTGTTGAAAAACATAGTAATAACTTCGTAGTTAGCACTGTAGTTAAGTTTTAAAAGAATTTATGCAAAAGATGCACGGATGTTGTAATAGTAAAAATTCTTACCATGGCATCTCCATGGATGTTACCATAGTTCAACACGTGCACTGGTGGCCGTATTGACCATAATGTGGAGGAGTTTTATTATAGATATTGTAATTCTAAAGATCGGTACAAAATGGGACCAGATGATTTTTCTCCTGATAAGTTAACTCAGAGCCATCGGTGTAATAAGTTCTGTCTACCATGTTCAACACATTGTTTGAACAATGAAAATAAGCTATCAATGGAAATAAGCTGTCAACTATTTTGAAATGAACAATAGAAATTAGTTAATAACTATGTTTGAGAAACTCACATAACGGTAGAATTGGAAGCGTATCAACAAGGACCTAAATGTCCAAATTTTCTTGGTCGATGTCAGGATCACCAAGATCCATGGTGACAAACATACCCTCTTGAAAATCATACATCTTGCAAAGTGTTTCCCAACCCGGGCAACCAAAATGGGATACGCTCTCAGAATTGTATAGATTTACCTCAAAATCTATACCATGATGGGTCCTTAGGTTAATTTTCTTTGTTTCATTCCTCTCATGATCTTCAAAACCCATCCTCTCCAAGACATAGCGTCTTGCATGGCTTGGGATAAGCTAGTCGAATTGTAAAAGACAAAAATTACACATTGAAGTACTACAAGTCGAGCTTAATAACGAAAAAAACACTTTTCGTCATAGCTTACCGTATCACAATCGAAGGCCTCCTCGAGCTTAATGCTGAAGCGCCGATCTTCGTCCAGGTGAGGCCTGTCGCAGAAACCCCGGTCGTCGTGGCACCAGAAGCACTCCCCCAGGAGACTTTCGTCGTCCGAGTATGACATTTCCTATGTTCATAATTCAAATATTGAACTTGTACAACTAAATATATGTACTATAAAAATTAAATTAGATCATTATTATTCATCACGGGTTGACTATCGGTCTGCTGAGTCTATATGGTGGAGACTCTCCCTCACTGATTCCTACTCTCTGACATTTGCGACCATTGGTGATGGTCGTTACACCTTATTTCCCTAGTGCATAACAAAGGTCTAGCACAAGGAAAAGAAGGACAAACGGCCCCCATGACAACAGTCGGGATTCTTTGTCCTCTCTCATATATGGTGGATACAGTCCCTCGCTGATTTTTCGACCTTCAGTGATGGAGCCTCGGCAGACTTAATGTCAACCCGAAATGTCGTTTAAATATTTTTCTAGAAAATCCAGGCCACTCGATATTTCCTACATATTCTAGCACAAGTCATGCCAAAATTCACGAAAAATTCCGGCATGACCTTTGCTAAAACAGGACATATTGAGCGCTTGAAATTTGCCGGAACAGAAATTAATCAACACTCCGGCAAAACATAGGCCACTCGGAGGTGTAACATGAACATGGCCGGCCACTTGGGCAACCACATATCCTATTTGAGCAAGACAAGATATACATGTTTTTATCTACATCATATCTTATAGAACTCATATTGACATGGAGATTTGGCTGGTCTCACCTCGAGGTCGGAGGGGGTCGGTGAAGGGGATGACGGCAGGGATGATGGAGGGGCTCCTTGATTTCTGCAAAAACAAAAACCATATAAATAAAACCCTAGCGAACGACATCGATGCGGGAATAAATGCTTAAACTAAAAAAGTAACAATAAATGTGACATGTTCAACTAGTTTTATTAATTCAAATACTTCTTACTAAATATAAACTTACTATAAATAGAAATAAACTAAAAATAAACTAGTTCAACTAGTTATATTAATTTTCTTACTAAAAATACTTTAGTTCTATTAATTCAACTAGTTTATTAGTTTACTTACTAAACTAGTTAAACTAAAACTAAACTAGTTCAACTAGTTTATTAATTTACTTACTAAACTAGTTAAACTAAAACTAAACTAGTTCAACTAGTTTATTAATTTACTTACTAATTATTTCAAACACTTACTAAAAATAGTAAAAAAACTACATTATAAAAAACATCTACTATAAACCATACTGCCCTAGTTAACTAGTATCATCACTACTACTAATTAACATCTACTACTACTAAAAATCAT
>NC_057794.1:164425193-164448737 GCF_018294505.1 Triticum aestivum
GGGCTCCGGATCGGGAGGCGGTGGTCCTGGGCGGGCTCGAGCGGCAGCGGTGAAGTCGAGGGCGGCGACAGTGAGGTCGAGAGCGGCGGCGGGCGGCGGCGGTGAGGTTGAGGGCGGCCTCAAGCGGCGGTGGTGAGGGCAGGCTCGGGCTCGGGTGGTGGCGACAGAAGAGTAGGGGAACAAGTGGGAAAGGAGGACTTAGCAAAATTTTGAGCCCGCGTGCGGGTGGCTAAGTCGAACTAGCAGTAGCGCTCTTAAGTAAACGCGCTATAGCTAATTAGCTATAGCACGTTTTAGGAAAAAATGCTACTACTAAAGGAAGCAGTTATTTTGTGGAGAATAAAAAATATACATTGGTCATCATTGATCTTTGTGTGTAGAATCTAAATAGTCAACATGAATCTTCACCGTACCTGTATAGGCACAGGCGAAGATTCATAATGCAGCCACAAATTCTACACATATAGTTCAATGAAGACCAAGTGCTCGAGATAGTTTGAGAAGTAACCTATTTAAGGTGGTAAACACCTTGTTCTCTTAGAAGTATGGGACTAAACTTAATTAGTTGCAGCGATACTTAGCAGCAGTGAGTTTTGAAGAAAAACGCTGCTACTGAGTACTTTAGCAGTAGCGCGTCCAGGAGAAGGGCTCTACTACTATATCTAGCCTGGGGCAATGCCCTAGCAATTATAGTAGTAACGCTTGTTTCACCTAGAGCACTACTGCTATCGGGATGTTAGTAGTGCGGTTTCCTGGAGCTCGCTACTGCTAATTAGCAGTAGCGTTTGTTTTTAAACCGTGCTGCTGCTAAGATTTTGTGTATACGGTTTTCCCTAGTAGTGTAAGGGAGATCAAACCGCTCCTGGACCCTTGGGTTCCTTGTAATGATGTTATTAGTTGAGTCGAGAATGTTCTTGAACGAACCTGCCATGCTAGCCGAGGTGATGGCGTTGCACCGATCAATGAGTTCCCACACCACGTCATCTTTCAGATCGGGGCAAGAATAACAGGGTCATTTCCGGCTTGTTCCCTCCACGGAGAAGACGATCGAACAATGGCAGAAGGAAGGGTGAAGGTAAATGGAGGAGGGAGGAAGAGCGTGCGGCAGCAGTTCCAAATCGAGAGGGAAAGGCGAAGAGTCGGATGACGGTTGCCCGTTTGCCACGGTACACGCAGAGGCGCCCCGGCCTACACGTCCTTTCGGAAATTGTACAAAAGGACTCGGCGTCGTCTCACTGACATGTTGGAACGGGACCACATGTCAACGAAACATGGTGTGTAATTTCTCGTGCAAAATGCGATCTGGCCGCGTTGGCCCGAAGTGCCGTATTATTTCTCGACTTTATTTTTTAATGGCGTGCCGTTCAATTTTGAAGCACGACTAACTGGTACTATTTGTAGAGAAAATATAAACTACTCTACCACTACTCCAGTTCTAGTGCTAATAGTATAAAAAAGAAATATAGGCTGGAGCTTCAGAGCTTTCTTGCTAAGGGCTGCCCACTTGCTTCTCACACTATCACCCTCTCTCCAGATCTAAAAAAGAGGCCTCTCTCTCCCTCATCACCGGTGGTCACAGATCCGTCGGGGAAGAAGAGGACGCGCACCATTGACGCACTCGTCGTCGGCGAGCGAGGTCATGCACTGACGACAAGGCCGACCACTCAGACCTAGCACCCGCGCGGGGGTGGCCTCCGTCCCCAAGCTCGCTGTCTTAGTGCGTGTGGAGGACGACTACCACGAGCGAAGCCACTTCCCGCCGACCCTCGGGTATGCTACCTCTTTTCGAACCATACCCTTGTTCTATTGCCCCATCTGCCATGTCGCTGCATCTGGATTTTTTTATCCACTCCACCATCTTCCCAATTTGCTATCCTCTGCTCTCCTGGTCACGAAGATGAAAACCTTAATTTGCACTATTAAAGGAAACCCTACTTCATGCAGACTAATCCATGTCTGGGTTGAATAAGGAAAGGAAGGGAGACTATACTGTCCAAGAGAGTAGGCATCAAACCCGCATCTAGGTTGAAAAGGGGAAAATCTGTAACTAAGGAACGAGTCTCGTGTCTCTTGGTTGAAGAAGGGTAGAAAGGCATGAAAACTCAATAGAGAATGACCAGGTCGATCGGTTTGTTGTCCTCGCATACTAAAAAGGTGGCTAAATGTAACAAAAATGGGACGTAATCTACATATGCTGCCTGGATATTTGTTGCTCTAGGCAACCATACGTCCCTCACCACTCTATGCGTTTGTGGAGGTACATCATACTGGTGCGCCCATTGTCCGAATGGGCCTCCCATGCTCTTATTGTCACTTTTTTGCTGTTAGTATAACGCCAGCAGTCAAGTCAAGCAATGCTACTGCTAAAGTGATGCCACATTTAACTAATGCCGCACTCAGTCTAATGCCACCAATAATTTTTTTTGAATATTTCCACCAATAAATTTAAGCAATGCCATTTAATGTCACTGGATTATTTCAGGGTTAGCTGTTGATTGTGGTTATATTAAAGATTTTTCAGCTAAGGCATTCTAATGCTGTTGCACAGCCAGTATACCAATGATGAAACTTGTTACTACCTTCAGATTTTTGCACTGTTAATGATTATAGATTACGTACCTCACTTTAATGAGATAAGCTAATTTTTTTGTACAGTGTCACCAAAATGCCAAGGCGCTGATGTCATTTTATTTTGGTTAAACTGCACAAAAAATTATGGAGATAAGAGGAAAGGTCAAGAGTGGGCACCTCCTCCTCTGGCTGTTCTCTTGATTTGTTCGATCAAGTTTTTATGTTTGATCGATTATCAAGATTGGGATAGCAATTGTTAAGGTCCCCCCGAGTTCGAAATGATATTTACCATGGAGGTACATGGTTTGCAATATTTTTATACTGTCATTAGTTAATAATGCTAGTTACCTTCAGACTTTTGTATTTGGTTTAATGCTCATGCACATCTAGTATACCAATGTTGAAACGTGTTACCTTTACATTTTGTATTGTTAATTCTTATAGAAATCTTTTAGTGCCAGAGTTTATTGAAATCTGTTCAGTAAAACCATTGTACTATTCCCTTTAATAAAATAACTACTCTACTGTTGCACTAGCCACTGGATTAGTGTATATTTGTACTATTCGAAATTTCGAATGGTGTTGCATTAGCGTATGGACATAAATAAAGTGTGGCAAGCTTTCCCAGATATGTGCTCAAGAAAACTACTACCTGTTTTTCTAAATAATATACGTTTGGGTACTTTAAACTGAACCGCAAAAATGTCTTATATTAAGGAACAGAGGGTGTAGAGTTCACTCAAATTATCCTAGTAAACCTAGTCACACCTTTGTTAAAATTAATGTTCATTATGTTATCGGAGGAGGTCTGTAAGTTTGTCTCTAATGCCTATCGACTACATACCTGACATCATGATGTAATGTTAAGTCATTTCCTTTTGTATAGTGTCACTGAATTGTCAAGGAGGTGATGGCATTTTATTTTAGTTGAACTGCACAAAATATGCTTAAAAGAAGAGGAAAGGTCAGGAATCGATCATTCTTTCAGAAAGAACTATATATGCCTTTCTGACATCAGCCGATGTTGCCTTATTTATTCCTTCAAACAGGTGGTTTGAAATAGTCTTGCTACCTTTTCCCATTAAGAAATTGGAATGCTTATATTTGTGAGTCTATGCTTCAACTAGTTCCACTTTTATAGTAATCACACTTTCAATATGTATGCAAACAGGGATGCTCGATTTTAGTGGAACTGCACAAAAAGTCCAACTGGTTCAACATTAGGAGCATGTTTTCTTCCAAACCTTTATATCCAATTGGTGGCACTATGAGCTGTTCATTAAGAAGGTACATGGATTGCAACTATCTTGCTACTCTTTTTGTACTATCATTAGATAGTAATAATAGTGGTTTGCATGTGAATTTATTGGCAGGGTGGACCTGCATTGGAGGTGCATGACATGATTCAATGATTGCATGCTCAATTTCGGTTGTATTGATTTCACCTCTTCCATCACTGCGAACATGGATATCCTTGGTGTGATGAAGAATAGGCACTATATTTCTGCTCTGAACAAGCAAATCAATTCAGTATGAAATTGTCCAGGGCAAAACATGACTGTATCAAATTGTCCAGTGCAAAACATGACAGATGCTAAGCGGAAGAAAAATGTTTAAACCGAAAATACAAGCTGGGGTATATGTTTACTAGATGCTTGATATTTGTGCAGACAGACATGTCTTCCCGGTTCTATTTGGCAAAAACACAAAGTGACCGCAATTTTGGTTGAACTACACAAGAGAATAGTATAGTCACTGCATGTAGTGCCATTTGAAAATAGACACAGAAAGATTGGATAGTCAGTTCATGGACTGCAGAAAAGTAGTACTGTACTGTTTATTGGCCAACAGTAGGTGCTTCATTGCTTTGGCCAGATTATACAATGGGCATCATTTTTCCTAAGTTAAAGTTTGTATTCCAAAAATAGTCTCGCTGTGTGATCGAGAGAAGACCAAATCATATTGCAGTGGATGTTCCTCCATCATGTGTGGTTCATTCTCATGGTTCCACCTATTGGTGAAACCACTTACTTTTGTAAGAGGAATTGTAGACTTCACAAACAAATTTGTCTTTCAGTCTGTACTGAATGTTGGCCAAGAGAAGCATCTACGTTAGTAGGAAGAACATATGTTATTTCTAGATCTTTGGTTTTGGATCTACATATTTGTATATGATCTGTGAATCATTGAGATGCATTAACATGTTGATCTTATGTATGAGAATCGTACTTGTTGGTTTTAGTTGTGGCTAATCTTTGCTTTTCGAGCTACATATTTGTATACGATCTGTGAATCATTGAGATGCATTAACAGTTCCTTATATCTGTTCGCTCAGTGTTTACAAGTTACTGATTGATCACTAGCTAGCCTACTAATGCGCTCCTGGCAGTTTTAGTTGCGATGCAAGATCCAAAGTGGCAGTTTTCTAAATAAAAATCCCTACCTCTGAAGAAACTTACAATCTTCTCTAAATAAAATGCCATGCGAATCTGAAGAAACTGCCAGCAAAAACGTTCGCAAATGCATTATCTTCTAGCTAAAGTTCATCAAATAAAGCCCTCGGCTACAACTCATTGCATGCTGCTCCGCGTACTTGCTGCGAGCGATTTTGAGTGCCTGCATGCTGCCGGCCGTAATTAAGGCAACTAACTGATGCGAAAAAGATGCGCTTTAATTGTTGCGGGACTTTTAAATCCATGGAATCGTTATTAACAAGGAGGGAGATGATTCGAGTGCACTCATTTGACCGTCATGCCGGTGTGCGACGCAGGATGGACAGGATGGGACAACATAGTTAGAATTTCAGTTTCTCTTGTTTTCCATGGCAGCTGGCGCGCTATGCCATCCCTGCTTAATTATCCATTGAATTCTGATGACCGTCGCGCTACCTTCCGCCTATAAGTAATGTTTGCTAGCCTTCTATGGTGGCACCATGACCCAACTCGCCCTATCCTCATAAGCCCCCACCTGCCCGACGTTGCTTGCCACTTATCCTTGCTCTCGCCACATCCACCATGCCCCCGCCCGTCCGTGATAAGCGAGGCCGAAGGCGGTCACCGCTGGAACTAGTGTTCGGTTTTCACCGGAAGGAAGACGGAGGGAGGAGGCATTCTATCGGTCTTTAGATGGCAATGCGGAGATCGAGGACTTGTTGGAGCGCGACCGCTTGGCGGAGGAGCAGGAGTTGTTGGAGCGCGACCGCTTGGCGGAGGAGCAGCATATCACCGATTTGAACGGCCAGCAGGACATGGAGTAGCAGCGCACCGATGCTTTGAGTAGCGAGCAGAGCGCCCGCAACTGGGCCGACTACGTGGAGGCCGGCGCCCGGCAAATAGCCCTGGAGGCTGTCGGGCACGCACGCGTTCGCGATGCCGATTTTTACTACCAGCTCGTCAAGTGGGTTTCCCTCTTAGAAGCCGAAGCTTCGGTGGACCACCCCGGCATGGAAAGGGCCAACGCGCGCGAGTAACGCGCCCTATAACACCTCTGGCAAGTCCGAGGCGAGGCGGAGGACATCGGTGCCGGCGTTTAGCTTGTACCGCAGATGGCGGCCGGCATCATCTAGTTAGCTAACAGTAAGTTAGTACTTGTACGCTACTAGAGTATTAGTGGGAGTACATAGTTAACTTGGCTATGATGGTTGTCAACGTGGAAGTTCAGTATTCTATATGTGGATCGGACCTGTTACTTTGCTCCGAATGTTGAACTTTCCGTTTGAACGTATGGAATGGGTTGTTATTTTTTTAAATGGGTTTTATTTGTCCTCCACGGGATTAGAGGCTGACTTGTGGGCCTACCAAGTTGATGCGTACACAATCAGGAGATGGTTGTACATGGAGAGGATGACATCAGGGACCCGCCAAGGTCATGGCAGTACGCAGGCAAGTGCCTCCTTATTTCAAGCCAATAAAAAATGGCTCCTCCTAATGGATTTCTGACATCTGGGTCCCATGCCATTGTCAACGTAGTCAATAAACAAGAGAATTGCACAACGAGTGACTGACACCAGGGACCCAACAGCTCGCCCAGTTATTTTTGTTTTGGGTTAATTTGATAAATGCCACTCCAAATCTGGTGTTTCTGAGAAATGCCACTGCAATTTCCAAACTTTGAAAAACGCCATTTCATGCCATTTCCAGTGGCATTTTTCGAAGTCTGGAGTGGCATTTTTCAAAGTTTGCAAATTGCAGTGCCGTTTTCCAAAGTTCGCAAAAATTGCAGTTGCATTTTTCAAAGTTTGGAAATTGCAGTGGCATTTTTATGAATTGCCATAATTGGAGTGGCATTTATCTAATTTGTTTTTGAGATGGAAGCAGGGTGCCAACTGGGCTGTGCGGGGCACTCTGGCCTGTCTAGACAACCTTCTATTTTATGTTTACCACAGACCAGCCCAGTAGTTTTTTTTCTTTCTGAAAATCGCTAACCCAGTTTTTTTGTGATTTTCCAAGTCAGTTTGTCATGCATGTTGGGCTGCAAATCTTTCAAGACGAGGAGAGCTTCATTCGGCTGGACGAGAAAATGGCCTATCAGTAACGAGAAATGGGCTGTACATTTTTGAAACACATCAAACCGACAATTAGTTTCAAATTTCTTTTTTTTCATTTTGAGATTTTAAATTGCATTAATTTTTATGCGTGGACAATTCGTTGGATTTTATATTGATATACATTTATTTTTAAAATCAGTTTGAATGTGACTCGAAATTTCGGTATTAAAAACAGTTCAGACCGTACCGAAATATGCAAAATTTCGTATAATTTATTAACTGTGGCCACAATATGGGCTGTAATGCTAACAAAAAGAATACAGGCTCCAAAAAACACCTTAAGAATTAGCAAATGGGCTGTAAAATATTAGAAATATTGGTAGATGGGCTGTATGCTGTTTTCCATAGATTTGAGGCTTTCCTAAAAAAAGGTTGACGCACAAGCAGTGACTGTTGGATGTCCATCCAACGGCCGTCGTGCTTCTTCAATCTCTGCTCTTCCTGCTCCAGCTGCTCAAACAAGCACCGGTGGGACTACCTGCTCCGTCCTCCCCGCGGCCGACTGTGCTGCCGCGCAGGCCTCACCGCCCCACCGTACTCCCATCGCTGGCCTAGCCATCCCTCTACTCACCCACACCTGCTTTTATTCTCCGGCGGCGGCAGACGAACCAGTAAACCCTCGTACAGTCGTACCCCCCTCTGCATGGGAAACAACTGCCAAGTCTTCCTTGCCTCCGTGTCGTTCCCTTCCAAGGCCTCGCCATCGTCCACCGCCCTGGTGCTCTCGGCACAGCCTGGTCAATGTGGTCAACGACCGACATGCATCTGAAGTGGACTGTACGTGGAGAGGCTAACAGCTGGGTCCATGGCCGCACAAAAGGAAATGCCTCCTTATTACACGCAAAATAATTATTCCTCCACCTGACATCTGGGACCCACCAAGAGGGCCTTTTTATTTCATGAAAAAATGTTACGACCGCTAACAGCTTGAACCCACCAGCTATAGATTCGCACGCAAGGAAGTGCGTCCTTATTACGCATAAAAAAATGAATACTCCCCCGCTAGCTGGGACCCAGTATAGTGGCAGGCTAACTTGTGGACCTACTAAGTTGACGGGGACAGAGTGCTTTGTCAACTTAGTCAATATGAACAATTCTAGCTCAAGTGACCGTACGATGTCCATCCAACTGCCGTAGTGCTTCTTCAACCTCTGGTCTTCTTGCTCCGGCCACCGAAAGCAGCGCCGGTAGTGCCACATGCTACTGCCCCCCGTGGCCAGCTGTGCTGCCATGGAGGCTCACTGCCCCTACTATTCCCAGAACTGGCCAGACCCTGCGGCGACATCAGCCTCACACCGCAGCCGAACTAGTGAACCCTCGTACTCCTCTCCGTGCGGGCTTCCACTGTCGCGTCTTCCCCGGCTCCGCGTTGTCCCCTTCCTAGGCCTCACCGTCGACCAGCGCCCTGGTGCTCTCGGCGTCGCATGGTCAACGTGGTCAAGGAACGACCTCCATTGGAAGACTACTATACGTGGAGAGGCTGATAGCTGGGTCCACGGCCGCAACAAGGAAGTGCCTCCTTATTACGCGCAAAATAATTATTCCTCCACCTGACAGCGAAAATCCACCAGGAGGGCCACCGTATTTCGCAAAAAAAAACATCCCCCCTGACTGCTGGGACTGACCAGCTACATCTTCGCACGCAAGGAAGTGCGTCCGGGCAAAAAAAACGATTCGCCCCCTGACTGTTGGGACCCACCAGCTACATCTTCGCACGCAAGGAAGTGCCTGACAGTCGGGACCCACCTGGTCGAAGCTTACGTAGTGTTGTCATTCTGGTCGTGAGCGTGTACATACATACTGGTCAATGTAGAGGTGCGCACGTGTCATAGTAGAGGCGCGCATGTAGCATGTACACGTACGTACAGTGGGCAGGGTGCAAGAAAGTAAATACGACCACATACGTACATACAGGCGGGGTCTCGAACGCCTACTCGCGCGTACGTACGGCCAAGGCTCGTGTACATGGCTCGGTCGGAATAGAGAAACTGCGTCGTCGTCATGTTCATGGGGAGGCAACAGAATGCATCGTGTTCATCGGGAGGCAATGGAACGCTTGGGAGCCAACCGGCTTGGATGCAACAGCCGATGGAAACAAGGCCCGGTGTACCGCAGAACGGAGGAAACGGCCTTGTGTTTGACCGACCACGTTCGAAACGGGATCATGTTCATCAGGACGGGTCTGGCGTACCGCAAAGCAGGTGAAACAGACCTCCTATAGTTGAAACGGGGGTCCTATTGATCGGGAGGGGTGTGGCATACCGCAAAACGGAGGAAACGGACTTGTGTTGGAGCGCTACGGTCGAAATGGAGGTCCTGTTCATCGGGATGGGTGTGGCGTACCACAAAATGGGATTCCACGGGATACTGTTCATCTCCACCGTCGAACCCCTCCAGCCTCCACGGGCTACTGTTCATCCACCGTCGACCTCCTCCAGCCTCCACCTGCGACTGTTCATCCACGGGCTCCTTTTCATCCATCCTCCACTGCATGCTGCTCCACCGGCTACTATTCCACCAGCCCTCTCCACGGGCTCCTGTTCAACCACCCCTCCATGGGCTACTGTTCATCCAGCCTCCACCGCACGCTACTCCACCGGCTTGTGTTCAACCAGCCCTCTCCATGGGCTCCTGTTTAACCACCCCTCCACGGGGCTACTGTTCATCCAGCCCTCCACCGTCTACTGTTCATCCTGCCCTCCACGGGTGGTCCTGTTCATCCATCCCTCCACGGGGTCCTGTTCATCCAGCCCCAACCGGCTCGATCGATCGGGGTCCTGTTCATCCAGAGGCAACACCACGGGGTCCTGTTCATCCACCCCACCGGGAACTGTCCATCCAAACCCCCAGCAACGCTCACTGTTCATCCAGAGGTAACACCACGGGGTCCTGTTCATCCACCCCCACCAGGAAAGGTTCATCCAACCCCTCCAGCAACGCTCACTATTCATCCAGAGGTAGCATCGATCGGCTTCAGTTAGCAGCAGTAGCGAAGGAATCGCTCGATCGGGTTCAATTAACAGCCATTGATCGATCGCTCGGGTTCAGTAACGCATAGCCGGCAGTGCAATCGCTCGGGTTCAGTTAGAGCCCAATGCCTCGTTTGGGTTCAGTTAGAGCCCAACGTCCCGCACCCACGCGCGTGCGTGTACGAGAGAGAAACGCGCATCGCTTGGCCCCGACCACCCACCGTAACCGGGAACACCCCTATATTTTCCTCGGCCTCGCTTTTACCATGGTTTTTTCCGTCATGGACGGCACAAAGAATGTCATGCAGCTGCGTCTCCGGCCCGCCCAGGACGAAAAGCCAATTTTCTGTCATTATTTTTTGTCATAGAAGTAGGACCCCACCACATCTATGATGATACCTGGTTTTGTCACAATTATCATCATAGAAGTATCATAAGTATGACAGAATTTTTTTCGTTCGGCCCAAAATGTCACGGATGTGTCTTTTTTGTAGTGGGAGGACCTCATATTCTCATGTATGCAGAATATCATGTTCTACCACACCTTAGATGCTTTGGTGATCCAAACTCTTCGGAGCCGTTGGATCTGTGATCCAACAACTCCTCGGTGGTTTGAATGTTTTTTTGCAAAAAAGCCCCCAAAAGAGTTCAGCAACTGCTTACAAGCACAAAGACTGCTTAGAAGCTCGTATCACCGTAGCATCCAAGCTGCGAGAGAACCTGATGTTTTCTCGTACAGGAGAATATGAGGTGCTCCCGCACAATAGATTCTATGGTGATATGAGTTCTCGAAGATCTAACGGCTCATAGTAGGAGGTTTGAATGTTTTTGCAATATACACCTGAGAGAGTTTGGGAATTGCGTAGAAAGTACAAGTACTACGCATGTGGCATCAGAGCACAAATCATATGACCTAGATGCTCGTATCACCGTAGTGGCTAATTAAGCTATCGAGAGCACCTAATATGAGCAACTTGGAGCCGTTGGATCCGAGATGCAGCGGCACACATGAGGCATGAATGTTTTATTTGCAAAAAAACCTTGGAGAGTTTGGAAGTTCTGCATAATTGCAAACACTACTCCCAAGCCATTTTATCTCAGTTCCAACAATGTAAAAACTCGTATCACCATAGCATCTAAGCTGCGGGGTGGATGTGATATTCTATGTCGTTGTCATTTTTCTTCCTGAACTTGCAAAATATGTGTAACTGGTGTCGTTACTTGTCTAACCATGCAAAGTGTTTGTTCAAAAAAACATCCTACACTAAAATATCGGAACAACACATGGGGGTCCCACTTGTCATTGATCAAATTTGGACCTAAAACTAACAAATTTGAAAGACGAGATTTGAACTGGAAACTTGGACTATAAATTGTAAGTCGATGGCCTGAAACAACAACGGTTGTTGGCTTTGTCCCATAACTTGATTTTATACAGTATTGCGTTGAGTAGAGTAGATGGAGTGGCTCGTCAACACGTGCATGATCATTGACTCACTTACTGGTGGGTCCTAGGTCTGTGATCTCTCTCCCCTCTCCGTCGTCTAACCTTTAGATGCACGAGCACACACGAAGAGCGGCTCTAGCTTGCCATGGTGTGATCATAACTAAAAAAGCATGGAAAATAAAAGGATCACCGAGAACAAGAGACATAATGGCTGGTTGAGACGGAGCTAACCACACCTATCCTCCGTGCCATGTTATCATGATGAAGTTGTGTGGCTTATGGGGTGTTTTTGACTGAGTGGCTAAGTGTCGAGGTCGAACCATAGGTAGTACGTCTGATAGAGTATATTTTTACAAACACATTTTTCCTCCGTATTGAGACGTGGCACACCCTACTGCACGGTTTCGGGGTCCTCCCAGTGGTGCATGCATATTTTCTTCCTTCCTGAGACATGTGTTGGCGTTCTGGGAACGGGGGTCCCCAGACTTGCCTGCCTGCGGCCCGCTGCGTGGCTAAGCCAGCAGGCCGTACGACCCATCTTCAACAACAAGGCATCCAATACCCTCACGAGGGGCCAAGCCTCGCGAGGCGGACGACACAAGACCTCCTCTGGAGCGGCCTAGTCTGGCAGGCTCACGAGGAATGGAGATATCAAGGCGAGGCAAACCTCACGAGGCTCTCGTGATGTGAGCCATGACGATCGACACCAGGCTGGCACCAGGCAGGTGCCAGCGCACAGCGTCCTTGTTTCCTCTTTGGTGCTAAGTAAACCAACGCAGGCGAGGGGTACCGAGGCATCAGGCAAAGGTTGCCATTTTGGCGCAACAAGACCAAGACTAGAAGGACGGCAAGACAGAGGTCATTGTGGAGCCCAAGACAGCGTCACCACCAGAGCCTTTGGCAGGCGAAGACCACTTTTGTCAGGATAGCTTGTACCAGATGTCCCCCTTTAAATTTGCCAGCCATTGTTGGCTCCCTTCCTACTCAAGATTTGGGAAGAGGACCAGGGCCTCTATAAGTAGGACTAGCCACCACCATATGAAGGGAGACGACATCTTAGATCGTCCCCAGCCACACAAGTTGGCCATGTACAAGAACACCCCAACCTCAGGAGGCTGTTCTTCCCCTTGTATTGCTCATCATCAGCTTAAGAGGCAATCCACCATCACTACACTGGAGTAGGGTATCACACCACAACGGTGGCCCGAACCAGTATAAATCTTGAGTCTTTCTGTGTTGCGAGTGCGTTGAGTTAGTCCGCGAGATATTAGCGAGCTAGGGCATAGATCGGTGCGAGAAAAAGACTTTGCATGCACCCCAGTGTTCGAACCTTAAGGGTTTGCCGGAACCCCACATCCGACATTTGGCGCGCCAGGTAGGGGTGCGCCGTAGCTTTCCTTCCATCAGTTCGTCGCTCCGTCGCTCCACCGTCTCCATGGCGGATGCTCGCCGTGCTCGAGCTGGGCGTCAGGCTGCCCTTACCGCCCGTGTTGCTCAGACGGCCCCCATCGGCAGGCCACCACGTCGTTCTCTATCACGCGCCGCCAATGCTGCCACCGTCCCGGTGGGGAACCAGCAGCAAGCGTCTTCGCTGCATCCTTCGGTGTGGCAGGACGGCCGCATCGCCACTCCATCGCTGGCCCCAGCCGGTTCTTTGTCTCATGCACACCGCGCTCCCATGGAGGCACGGGCTGCACCCCTTGCCGCAAACAAGCTCCTGCGCTACTGACCTGTCGACGACCTCTACGAAGAGTGGCTTGACCGCATTGCCGAGCTCGTCCACGCCACAGGGGGCTCCCCGGCGCCGTCCCTCTCTCGGCCTCACCCTCAGCCAGCCACGGGCGACGAGGCCCGAGGCGCGCCTCCACCAACCCAGCCCAAAGACGGCAACTTGGCACCAAGGCATGCGGCCCCACGATGCGATCCGTCACGCCAGGTGCCCGCGCGAAAAGAGTGAAGCTGCCAAGAAATCGCACGGCCGCAAGAAGCTGCACCCGCACTTCCCGTGCCACCTCGATAAGACCGTGCGCCACTTGCGGTGGCATCGCGCGGGCCTCGACAAGACCAAGCTCCACCTCTAAGACGGGCCCCAGTAACCACGGCTGGCTGCCGCGCCTTCACCCCCGAGCTGCGTAGTGTCGCCTGGCTAGGCAAGTTCAAGCCAGACCTGCCTCCTTGCTACGATGGCACCGCCGACCCCGCCGAGTTCTTGCAGGTCTACGAGCTGAGCATCGAAGTAGCCAACGGTGACGAGAAAGTCATGGCGAACTGGTTTCCCATGGCTCTCAAGGATGGGGCCCACACCTGGCTCCTGAACCTGCAGCACGGCTCGATCTCCTCCTAGGACGAGATGCGCGACCACTTTGTCGCCAACTTCCAGGGCACTCGCGACCGACCTCCGCCGCATCAAGAAACAACCAGGGGAGACCCTCCAGAAGTACATCCAGCGCTTCAACAGCACCCGCGTCAAGATCCCCAAGGTCACGGATGAGGCCATCATCTCCATGTTCTCTGACGGCGTCCGTGACGTCAAGATGAAGGAAGAGCCCGCTATCCACGAGGAGCTCTGCACGCCTCAGGAGATATTCAACCTGGTGACCAAGTGCGCAAGAGCTGAGGAGGGGCACCTTTCCTTGAGCTGCCAGCCGCAGGCACAGAGGAGAAGAAAGCCAAGGCCAAGGACGTGAAGCGCAAGGAAGCGGTAGTGCTAGCCGTGGAGCCCGACACCAAACAGGGCAGAGATCAGCCCGACTCATCCAAGAACAACCGACCGTTCTGCGCCTTCCACAACCTGAATACCCAAAGCACCAGCGACTGCCAAGAGCTCTGAGCCCTACGCGAGGGGCACTATGGTCGGCGCCCTGAGCACAGCGACCGGGGCTACGGCTGTGGAGGAGGACGAGGAGGCGGACGCTGGGACGACCGTGGCCTATGCCAGGAATGGCGCGACAGGCCTCGTGAGGACCGCTGGCAGGACCATCCTCGCGAGGGGCCCTGGAGGGACCAGCCTCATGAGGATCGCCCCCAAGGCAACACCTGTCTTCCTCCCCTGCTACCACCAAGAAGCAACAATGACCATCATCAGGACGACGGGGATGGGGGCTTCCAGGAGCCGCGTGCAATCGCCTGCATCTTGGGCGGCGCCCAGGCCCCAGCCTCTCAGCGCATCTTCAAATGGTTCGCTCGTGAGGTGAACACGGTGTTCCCCAAGCTTGAGGGTGCGCGCCTGCTCAAGTGGTCCCAGTGTGCCATCACTTTTGACTAAGCAAATCAGCTCAAGTGCGCGGCCACCGCTGGCGTCCTCCCGATGTTGTGTTCCCCAGTCATTAGCAATGTGCAGGTTATGAAGACCCTCATCAACGGTGGTGCAGGGCTTAACGTCCTGTCCGTCGACACCTTTGACAACCTCCAAGTGCCATATGAGCAGCTCAAGCCTACAAAACCTTTCTGAGGAGTGACTGACAGCTCCACCACACCGATAGGGCAGGTCCGCCTGCTTGTCACCTTCGGCACATGCGAAAACTACCGCACCGAGCTCATCGACTTTGATGTCACGCATATCCGCCTACCGTACAACGCCATCCTCGGGTATCCGGCCCTGGCAAAGTTCATGGCGGTCACCCACCACGGCTACAACGTCCTCAAGATGCCTGGAAGTGGTGGGGTCATCACAGTCCCGTGTGAAGAATGGGATGCGGTGTGCTCCCTCAAGCGCGCCTTCCAAGCTGCAGCAATTGACGTCCCTGACAGCAGAAGTGAGGGCCCTCCGGAGGCCATCCCCAAGAAGAAGCAGTTGCGGCGCGTAGGACCTCAGGAGGATGGTGTTGCGGCAGGAGCCTTGTCAGGATCAACGTTCGTCCCAGGGGCGCCTCCCTCCATCGCATAGGAAGGCGCGCCCAGCACCCTCCTCGGGCAGGGCTCAGGGGCTCTCTTCTGGAGGGCCTCGGACCTTGCCAACCTCATGAGGGAGGCGCTCGGGCACAATTTGGAGGAGTGCTACACGGAACATTTGCCTCAGTAGAACATAGGGCAAGGGGTGCCCACCACTCAGGAGTTCATCGCCAAGACCACACAGGAACTGCAAGACGCAAGAGCCATGCGCGGCAACAGCCGCCCACAGGGCGCGGCTCACCACCCACGCGAGGGTGCTGAGCTGCGTGTCTGCATCGACGTCCCAGGGCTCAACAGGGCCGCGTCTCAGGAGCGCTCCTAGCCTTCGTGTGTGGGCCATTGCGAGGGCCCGCCAAACAGCTACGTCTGCATGCCCCTTGGCTTGCCGAGCGTGGCGTCGACCAATCAGCGTGCCATGCGGCGTGACCTGATGGCCCAAGAGGCCAGGTGCCGCGTCGTCCTGGAGGGAATGGAGACGGTCTTTAGGAAGCCTCCTGAGCCCCCAGAGCCTCCCGAGGCTCACGACTCCGGTGGTTCATGAGGAGTCCTTTATTCGACGCACGCCTTCAGCTGCACCAACTCTACTTCGTCTACAGAACCAGGTGACATCTTCCAAGCTCGTTAAGCTAGGAGCGCCCCTTGGGATGCATTATTCCCAGGCCATGTGGGTCCGTCCCTACGGCATGTATCCCATTTGCTTATGTCTTTAGCTTACCTTGCCGGGGGCGCCCTCGGGCTACATCATCCCCATGCCGCTCGGGCCGGACCTAGTGGCAGGTATCTTCCTACATTTACCCAAGCTGATTTGCCTTCCCTGCTTAACCTGCCTACGGTTATCGCCTGTTCGATTGCCATCCGTCGCGGATACATTCACCACGTGCAATTCGCTTGCGCATTAAAAGGGGGCTCCAGAGCATCGCGACTCAGGAGCTCTTAATGGCTCTCCAGCACTCACCGCCTGTCCTTGACCACAGCATCGTGACCTGGCATACCAGTGGCGGCTGAGCTCGCTTGAGGGCCGGGACCTGAGGACGTAGAGTGCTTGCACCTGACCGCTTTTTAGGAACACACAGTCACCAACACTCAAGACCAAGCGCAACCTACCTTGAGGTACGGACTCGTGAGTCCCGCGCTGGCTCACGAGTGCCCAAACACACCTCGCAGCCCTGTCGTGCAAGCCATGTGTCAGGGATGGGCTGTACACACCCCGGAGCTCCTCCCGGAGGGGGCCCCCATCCCACACACAAGTGGAAGCACCATGCTCCGCGATGGCCGTCGACACTGCCGAGGAGTGGCTATGCCCATGCACAAGCGGAAGCACTATGCTTCGCGCTGGTGATAAACAACTGAGGGTAGCCCCATGGTCGTACCAACCTCAGGGAGCCCAGAGCTCAGCATCCGGCCTCACCACAACGCCTCCCTTCGGGAGAGCCACGCGAGGGGGCTGGGCACGGGAGCTGCGCTCGGGCCACACCCAAGCACACACCACCCAACCAGGTCTCCCAGACCTGCGTGTCGCGCGCCCCTCCTCAGGCTTCGGCGGCGAGGGCAGGTATGGAAATTGTTTGCGCATCAAGGGGGACTCCTGAGCATCGTGACTCAGGAGCCTAACTGGTCACGTAGCCCCTCACTCCTTGGAAAGTCCTGGTCTCCGGTCGGCCCAAAGGCGGTTGAGGTATGTGAGGGGCCGGGCCCTGCCGACGTAGAACATCAGTCTATCCTCGCGAACTCTCCCTATAAGCTATTTGCGCGTCAAGGGGGACTCCTGAGTATCGCGACTCAGAAGCCTAACTGGTCATGTAGCCCCTCACTCCTTGGGTCGTCCTGGTTTCCTGTCGGCCCAATGGCGGTTGAGGTATGCGCAGGGCCGGGCTCTGCCGACGCAGAATGCAAAGAAAATAGGAAGGAAATCGCAAAATCTCGAAGCAAATATTATAGAGATATTGTCCTCACACCTTGTCCTCACGATACCAAATGAAAAGTCTAAACGCCTCAAAGAGGCCTAATGCATGTTGCAGGAATGAAACAGGAGAGTAGCCGCAGGTCACCCCTGGACGCCGCCATCACCTGTGGAAGGCGCCACTTCATGAGCAACGTTGTCTTCGCCTTCACCACCAGCCGTAGGATCGGCGACATCGCCGGACAGAGGAGCGGAGACAAAGCCGTGGAACTTCTTCCAACAAGGCCTCCACCTGACCTTGCATAGCTGCGGCGGCAGCCTCGTATTGGTCTTTAGCCACAGGCTCCAGCAGCTCGTCGAGGAAAGCGTCGGGGTCGCGAAGGTGCAGGTGGCTGAAGACGCGAGTCAATGCAGCTGAAGACAAGATGCGAGCCTCCGCCCCCGCCATAGGACTAACGCCATCAACGACTTCCTCGAGCGCCTGCACCAAGAGAGGAAGCAGCTTGGCGGGGCCGTCCTCGTCGGTGGCCAGTGACCTCTCTAGGCCGTGCTCGTAAAACGTCTTCATCACCATGTGGGACCTCTTCTCGAGATCGGAAAAGGCCGCATGGTCTTCGTTCAGGACACGCGCCTTGGCGTCTTGCTCAGCCTCCCTCGCCTTCGCCTCCCTTTCCAGCCCTTCCAATTGATTGCGCTCGGCAGCCTGCGTCCTCCCCAACTCCGCCAGCTCGGCATCACGGTTCTTGACGGCGTCCTCCCGGGCCTTCATTGCCCCCTCCTTCGCTTGGTGGCAGCGTGCTTCTTCGGCGAGCTTGGTGCGCAGGCCCTGCAATTCGTCCTCCAGAACATGGCAGCGGTCGGGGGCGACCTCGGCGTCTTTCAGCGCCATCTCACGACCGGTTGCGGCATTGGCGGCACTCTGCTTCTTCTCAGAAGCCGTAGTGGCCTGGCCCAGCGCCGCGCGAACCGCCTAGTCGGAATGGAGCCAGCCTAAAGCCAGCTCCAGGCGCCCGGCCACAAGGCATGGGTCTGCGCCTAGGAGACCCGCCTGCAGCTGGGTCATCTCCAAGAGATCATGTTCCAGAGTAGCAGCAGGAGCAGAAGAACGTGGAAGTGGAGGTGCAGCAGTGGGAGGAGGCGACATCATCACCAGGACCTGGGAGACCGCGACCTCCGGAGCAGCTGGGACCTCATTAGCCGCGCCAGGCGCCGGCACTTCCGGAGCTAGCAGGGCCATGGGGGCTGGTTCCACGTGGCGATGCTCCTCTTGGCCCCGCGAGGATGACCGGGCTGTGGACATGCGGGCACTGCTCGCACCTTTCCCTGAGGAAGGAGGCACGGACACCGCATCCTCCTTCATCTTCTTTGTAGAAGACGTCGGCCTGACCAACCAAGGGCCAGCATCAGGAAATGAAGAGTGCAAACATGGACAAGGAGAAGCTTGAGACACTTAGTGATCCACCGCGACATACTTCCGCTTAGGAAGCCTGAACCCTGACAACATCGGGGCAGAGGCGGCATCGCAAGGCACCAATGATGACCTATCCCTCGTCGGGATGGGGGGCTTCTCCCTCTCCCTTTGGTGGGTGTCAGCCTCGACATCGTCAGGAAGGGCGCGGAGGATCTCGGACTTGCTCAGAGGGGAAGTCTCCCCCACCTCTTCCAGAGTCTTCTCCGGGTGCACCTCCTCTTCCCCCTCCCCGTGGGGCTCGCCAGAAGACACCTCCACCAGTTTCGGTTTCGCGGAGGCTCCTAGAAGCACCAACAGCACCAACCCACGCGCATCAAAGGTCGGCCTGGAGGCGACGAATTCCTCCTGATCCTTGCGCTAGAACAGGGGGACGAAGGCGCTTGGTGGGTACTCCTGGTTGTCCCAAACTATGAGGCGCAGGACAGCGGCCAATTCATCGTCAGGCAGGGCTCCTACCTCAGGCGGGTCATGTTCCCCTCTTCTTCAAGCTCCCACAAGGGGCGTGCACACACCTGGAGTGGAGCTACTCGCAGGGTCAAGAACTCCCTCAGAAGCATGACCCCCGTCACCTTTGCCGCCCTCGTGTTGCCCAGTTTCAGGTCGGTCACCATCTGCCCCAACACTGATGAGGCCCCCTCATCGGCAAGCTCCACCCTGGGCCATCCCCCGTGGAAAGAGGGCGCCGCCGTGGGCAACGCCAGACGTGGATCAGCGCACTTGGCGTCCATCATGACCCATTTGGATCGAATGTTGTCGGCCCTCTTCATAGTGCTCGAGATCAAGTTGGCCTTGCCGAATGCAACAAAGTTAGCGCATCCAGAGATGCTACCCTCGCTGACATGGAGGAAGAAGAAATGGCGCAGGAGAGCCACGGACAGCGTCACGCCCTGGTACGCCTCACAGTAGTAGGCGAAGATGGAAAGGAGGAGGATAGAGTTGGGATGGAGATGCAACGCCTACAGCCCGTAGTGGCGAGGACTTCGTAAAAGATATCGGAGAAGGGAGGAACCAACCCGACGGCGATGCTGCTCGAGAAGAAGGGGAGCAAGGTGCTTTCCTCGGGCTCCGGCGCGTCGGAGGCAAGCCGGAGCTCGGTCTTCCCCCACTCATTGCTCTCGCCCGGCGTCAGTAGGCGCACAGAGGCGAGGCTCATCTCCATGATGGTGGGCGCCTCAAGGGCCGGCTCGTACCAAGCCGGCGCTGATGAAGCCTTGGCCTTGCACGGCGCCATGGATCGCAGCTACGGGATGAGATTGGAGTGGATCTACAGATAGCGGTGGCGGAGAGCAAGGTAGGGGATCTGGAGCAAGGCGAGGAAGAAGCAATGAAGGCAAGTGCTGCCTGCACCAGCGTTTTGTGAGGTCGAGCAGTTGCCGAGGCAGCGTGGGGAAGCGGAGACACCCACGTCCAATTAACCGCCACACGTCAGCCAAGGCCGCAGGCTTTTGGGGCCCGCGGTGCTCTGTACTTGTACCTTGGCTTCGCCGCGAAGCAAAGCCCGAGTGCGCCTTGGGACCGGGGGCTACTATCGGCGTTCTGGGAACGGGGGTCCCCAGACTTGCCTGCCTACGACCCGCTGTGTGGCTAAGCCAGCAGGCCATACGACCCATCTTCATCAACAAGGCATCTAAGACCCTTGCGGGGGCCATGCTTCACGAGGAGGACGACATAAGACCTCCTCTGGAGCGGCCTAGTCAGGCATTCTCACGAGGAGCGGAGATATCAAGCCGAGGCGAACCTCACGAGGCTCTCGTGACGTTAGCCATGACGATCGACACCAGGCTGGCGCCAGGGAGGCGCCAGCATGCGCATCGTCCTTGTTTCCTCTTTCGTGCTAAGGAATACAGCGCATGCGAGGAGTACTGAGGCATCAGGCAAAGGTTGCCATTTTGGCGCAACAAGACCAAGACTAGAAGGACGGCAAGATGGAGGTCATCATGGAGCCTAAGGCGGTGTCACCACTAGAGCCTTTGGTAGGCGAAGACCACTTTTGTCAGGATAGCTTGTACTAGCTGCCTCCCTTCAAATTTGCCCGCCATTGTTGGCTCCCTTCCCGCTCAAGATTTGGGAAGAGGACCAGGGCCTCTATAAGTAGGGCTAGCCAACACCATAGGCAGGGAGACGACATCTTAGATCATCCCCAGCCACACAAGTTGGCCAAGTACAAGAATACCTCAACCTCAAGAGGTTGTTCTTCCCCTTGTATTGTTCAACATCAGCACAAGAGGCAATCCACCACCACTACACTGGAGTAGGGTATTACACCACAACGGTGGCCCGAACCAGTATAAATCTTGTGTCTTTCCGTGTTGCGACTGCGTCGAGTTCGTCCGCGAGATCTTACTGGGCTAGGGCATATATCGGTGGGAGAAAAAGACTTCGCACGCACCCCAGTGTTCGAACCTTAAGGGTTTGCCAGAACCCCACATACGACCACATGGGACGCCCTACCGCGCATTTTCTAGGCCCCCATCGGTCGTAGCGCCGAAGCAAGTAAATGTGTCATCAAATCACGAAAGACTACCATTCCCACTGAGTACATCAGTGAAGCATGGTGGCTAGCTAGTTGGGCTAGTGCGACTAATTAGCTCGGCCGCCAACACATTTGTTTTTTCACCCCTTTTTATCTCCTTGCCGGCAGGTAAATTTAAGTATCCACCGCGGCGTTGCTCTGGTCTTTGGGTGCGGCAGGTGCGGTAGGACTTTTAATTCTTTTGACTGACGGGAGCAATCGCGACAGCAATTAGTCTCGATGACATCGCCTATAAAACCCACTGCTCCCTGATGTGAAAAGTCGTGGACTGGTGTTTTCCCATGGTGAAAACCAAAAGATTAACCTCGCTCCTCGGCTTCCTACCTCCGCCTACCCATAGATTGCATTGTCTTTCAGCCGTTTCGCCCCCTTTGCTTCCTCTCGCCATTGCTTCTACCTGGTTCCATAGCAGTGCACCAGATCATGGAGTTTGGGGTAAGTCTCCTGACACAGGAGCTCCAAGCCAAGGATACGGAGGTCAGGGCCAAGGACGTGGAGCTCTGTGAGCTCAAGTAGGACAAGAGTGCCATGCTCCTCCTTTATGTGCGGGTGTTCATGAAGCTTCAAAAGCGGCAGACGTCCACCACAAAGACGCTCGAGGCGTCGGCGGTGTTGCTGCAGAAAGTGGGAGATACGATAGGCCGTCAGGCGAGCCGGCTGGAGTGTGAGCGGGCCAATTGTGACAAGGTCCAGGATCGCCCTAGCCACTTGGTGGACCATGTTTCCATGCACGTGTTACGGTTGCGCGATGCCCACCGTCATGCCAGCGCGACCATGTTGGGCGTCAGGCTAAACCGGTTCGACCACCCCGTCGACTTCAATGAGATGCGGCTTCCTGACCCGGTCTCCTTCTTCACCTATATCTCCGAGGAGCTGAGCCGTCTCCGTGCGATGGTGGGGGCGGAGCTGGACAAGGAGGGGCTGCGGGCTGCCGTCGTCGTTGATGGGAGAATCCTCTCAGGGCTCCGTCACCGGAATCCATTCGTGCCATTGGATGCCGTCTTTGACGAGCAGGCTCCCGTCAACCGGGAGCGGGCTCTGCGGGCGGTGGCACCCTGCACCACCAATGTCATGCACCTCGAGAAGTAGAGGGGCTTCGGTGGTGTTTAGGCGTCCTCTGCATGGGCATGTCCATGTCTCGGTGCAACATGACTGTTGGATCAAACTCGGACGGTGCGGATCAGTCACTGTAGCACAAAGCATGGGGGTGTCTTTGGTTGCATTCTCATCTCAACATAGTTGGTCCCTCTTCGTGCATGCTCATCTCATCACCCCTCTTCATGCATGTTCCTAGTATATTTGTGTTAACCTACTAGTGTGGACTAATGCACCCATCATGCACTCTGCCAAACACCCAAAAGTGGGTCGAGAAGGGAACTTTTGCTCCCATCCCATGCACCCTTCATACACCCTACCTAACACTCACTACTAGGAAAAGGCGTACTAGTAGCGCACCTATTTTGCCTACTAATGGCGCACTACAGGTGCGCCACTAGCGTCACGCCATTAGTATTTTTTACTAATGGCGGACCTGTGGTGCGCCATTAGTATCTGGAATACTAATGGCGCACCACATAGAAGTGCCCATTAGTAACAAGTTTTTTTGTTTTTTTCAAAATTTTTTTTGTGTTTTTCTTAATCTCGGGTAACTATAGCTTAATCTTGGGTCAATATGCTTAATCTCAAGTCAAATCGCACTATGTGGTCAAACTTTCCGGAAGGTCACCCATCCTCACACTACTCCAGCCCGAGCACACTTAACTTCGCAGTTCTATCCAACCCCAGCACTAGCTCACTTCACAGGTACTTGCTGATATCTCCATCATATCAATCCTATTAAACCTTCTTGATGTCTAGGACTTTGTTCACGTTCATGAGTATGATGAAATTTTGAAAAAATATTTCAAACTTCCCGGTCATATTACGTATCATATTTTGAAAAAAATTCCAATTTTTTTAAACTATTTTTTTCTGTTACTAGTGGCACACCTAGCAAATGGTGCGCCACTAGTAAGTTTGAATTTTTTTCATTTCCCCCCCTCTAGATCTTAAAAGCCCCGTATCTTTCATTCTGTTAGGTTTTGGGGGATTTTGAAGATTTTGAATTTTTTTTCATTCCCCCACCCCCTCTAGATTTTGAAGAAATTTTGCAAATAAAGTCGAAATTCATATTTGTAAATTTTCCCAACAACTAGGCCACATATCACATGGGAAAC
>NC_057794.1:164449169-164456796 GCF_018294505.1 Triticum aestivum
TATATTACTAATGGCGCACCTGGTGTGTGGTGCGCCATTAGTAGTGTTGAAAAAAAATAAAAAAAATTGTCACGCCATTACTAGTAACTAGTAATGGCGCAACGTCCACTGGTGCGCCATTACTAACAATTTTTTTTCAAAACTACTAATGGCGCACGGTGGGTGTGGTGCGCCATTACTATGTCAACTAGTAATGGCGCACTATCCCATGGTGCGCCATTACTAACAAAAAAAATTTAATTGTTTTTTTCAAAACTACTAATGACGCACCACACACTAGGTTGGCCATTAGTAATATATTACTAATGGCGCACTTGTATCTGGTATATAGGAGTGGCGCACCACATACACGGTGCGCCATTAATGTCCATATCATCTATAGCCCTTTTCCTAGTAGTGACTGATTCATACTTCATATGGTTCATGTCCTGTGGAGTACTGTAGCACCGTACTCTCTATGCGCTATATACCCAGCTTTGTTAACATTGATCATCTCACCGCTCATTCTCGACTGAACAGTCAAAAATGGGTACTATGTTACATTATTGTTCATATAGTTGACATGCGCACAACATCATTTGTTATCATCAGATCTTCCTACACGAGCAACAAGATGATGTATCACTGACATACGAACCACTGCACATGCCTAGTAGTAGGAGCACTGTGTAAGTTCAAGCGGCTGTCGTGTTTCGCACTCCTCCCTCGTAAGAGTGGAAATGCTTGATGTAATCATTTTTTCCTCAGAAACAGTGGACACCCTCTACCATGCTGATCCTCCTCGATCGTCATCGGGAACCTTGCTACTCACTTTCGCCGACGTGTGGGATAGCCAGCATCAGGGTCCACTATCCATGCACTAAATTACTCCGTACTAGAGTGCCCAACTGCATGGTAGACAACCCAGATCGAAGCGCCGCGGTAATGCCCAATGAGCCGTCAAATAACAAAACCCCCACCTTTCCAGCAGTAAGTTGGACGGACAAAGCAACTATCATTTCACTCCTCTCCATCAGCTTCCTCTCTTGAAGAATGAAAGTGCGTTATATTGACAAGAGGGCGGTGAATAGGATATTTTTACAAATTCGTAACTGAGGATATTCAAGGTGAGGAATTTTCTAGGTCACGAACAACTAGCAGCGGAATAAGTACTCAGATGCAAGCATAACAGAGTAGTAACAAAGTCATCATGATGAAATGAAAACAAGCAGCGGAATAAGTACAAGAAGCGTATAAATAGGATAAGCAGGCTGAAGACAAAGTGATTGAAGAATTAGGATTAAGGAAATTGAGAAAGTCTTCAGTCAAAGTCTTCAAACAGTGAAATGAAAGGGTTGAGTAAATAGAACCATTAGCTTGGTGAAGACGATGATTTGGTAGACCAGTTCCAACTGTTGTGACAGTTGTACATCTGGTTGGAGCAGCTAGGTATTTAAACCTGAGGACACATAGGCCTCACCATATTATCCTTGAGCTAATGTCACACAGACCTCACCCAATCACTCGTGGTAAGTCTTCAAGTGACTCCCAAACCTTCACAGACTCGGTCACTCGTTGATCCACAATTTCCTCTTGGATGCTTTAGACCATGATACCTAACCGTCTAGAGGATGCACAGTCCTCAAAGGTAACAAGCATCGGTTCCATATAGGAACAATCTCTTCAATGATGCTCAATCACTTTGGGTTTGTAGGTGATTGGGTTTGGGTTTTTCCTCACTTGATGTTTTTCTCTCAAAGTCCTCGGAGGATGGGATGCTCTCAATGACAAGTGCCAGTTTCTCTCGGAGCAGCCAACAAAGTAGTTGTTGTAGGGGGCGGATATTTATAGGCTAGGGGAGCAGCTGGACATGATAAGACATAAATGACATTCAATGATATGACTGTTAGGTGGGTAGATATTTTGGGACAGCTGGCGTGTAGCACAGCAACGGTCGGATATTTGAGTATCAAATTCCTCAGGGCTATCATGTTTCTCACTTGTAGGCAATCCACACTAGCAAACTCCTAACTCCTCGGTCAGAACAAATTCCTCAGAGACTAGAAGAACTTCCTCTCTGTCACTGAAGAAATTGACTGAACTGTATGAGATTTCCAATGGATTCACTCGAAAGGATTGGGTAGGTGCAGGACTTTGAGATGAGCATCACTTGGAAACTTTTCCTTAGTTTTATATCGACCCCCTTTAATAGTACGGTGTTTCCAATGAATCAAGAAAGAGAATATAAAACTACGAAAACGAAAGTCTTCACGCTTCATAATCCTCGCATGAATATCAAGTTTTCAAGGTCACGCGAATTTGCTCACTTTCAAAGTCTTCAAGAAAACCAAAGTCTTCAGCTGAAGACATTCATTTTTAGGGGTTGACTTTCATCGTAAATATCAAAGTCCTCATAGACTTATAGACCTGTGTACACTCACAAACACATTAGTCCCTTAACCTATAAGTCTTCAATACACCAAAATCACTAAGGGGCACTAGATGCACTTAAAATCTCCCCCTTTCTGGTGATTGATGATAATATAGGTTACGTTTTCAATGGGGATAAACATATGAAGTGTAAATACTGATATTGAGGAATTTGATTGCAAGATATAGAAGAACTCCCCCTAAAGATGTGCATATATGAGAAATTTGCGTTGGATAGCAAATGCACATTGTAGAGTAAAATCATGGAGATCTCTCCCTATTCTTGCAATTCATACACGCATTTAACATATGATATGAAGAATTTGAAATGCATGATGAAATATGGTGTCTGATGAAATTCAGCATGCGTGCATTAAAGGTATTGAGGAAATAGCATGCAGAAAGCAGAGCAAAAGTATCAGACCACCATAGGACTTAAGATTACAACTCATCAGAGAAAACACCTCAGAAGAGCAGGAGTTGTAACTTAACGAAAAAATGGCCATATAATAGACCTGCTTGATGACTAACTCAAATTTCTCCCCCTTTGTCATTGAATGACAAAAATGGATGAAAGGTGAGGACTAATGCCGCTGAAGAATATCATCAAGATGCTGATGGAGGAGCGGCAATGTTGTTGGGGTCGTCCGTTGGAGTATGGCCTGCCGCGGTATTGTTCAAGTCTTCGGCTTCATCCGTCTCGCGTGATGAGGAATATGAGCTAGCGACCAAGTGAGGAACTTTGTCTTTCTTGAATTTCTTCGAAGGTGGTTGTGACTAGTCAAAGTCCTATTGGAAACCCATCTGTTTGAGATCTTCATCACCATAGAGGTGAGACAATACAACCCAAGTGCGATCAAATACTTCATGCAAGTAGTAGTGATTCTTCTTTACAGTATTCCGCGTGATCGTCATGTTTTGAAGAATTGAACCAAACTGACGCTTGACCCACTTGTGGTTGCGATCAACCTTTTGATGAAGACTACGGAGAAGCTCACGATCAGTTGTCACACCCAGAGCATTGGCTTGAGGATATTGCTTTGAAGCTTTTGCGGCAGAATCTTGTGTAGTAGAATATTCATTGGCGGAATAGGATGCAGCTTTGGGAAACTGTCCATCCAATGGACAAGTGCCTTCATCAACGACAGTAGCCTTTCCCTTCTCATCAACTAAAGAAATAGTCCTTTTGAGGACTTCAGGTGGTGGCAAGTAGCTGAGATGATTTTGACAATCAGCCTTGTAATGAATGGAAGACCTTGATCTGATGAATCTCATAATCCAAGGAGTGTAATTCTTCAACTCAAAAGGTGATAGAGCTACATTGGCCAAAGTCCTCATTATGAAATCGTGGTAGTTGATAGGAATACCATGTATGATATTGAATAGCAGATTCTACATTATGCCAACAACTTCTTCGTCATCGGAGTTGTGGCCCTTGATTGGACTAAGGGTTTTGGTCAATATTATGTATATTGTCCCTGGCACATAGAGCAATTCCTTGACGAGGAATCTAGTCCTTGGAGGTTGGCCAGGCTTCAAAGGCTTCATCATCACTTGCATCAGATGATTTGAAAGTTCAGGTTCATCATAGATGCGCCTTGCACCTTCAGTGGGAGGACTCACTAGAACGACATGAAGCAATTTAGAGGTTGGTGCTTTGTAATGAGTGTTTTCGATTATCCAGTCAAGCACCAATGAATTCACATCTTCAATATTTCCAGTGATGTGTAGCTTTGCATAGAATTGAAGAATTAGTTCTTCATTCCAGTTGTAGATGTCAGTGTACAAGTTGAGTAGCCCAGCATCATGAAGAAAACTGAGGACTGGTGTGAAGCATGGAAGACACTCCATATCCACTTGAGGAATTTGCTCATGGTCAAAGATCTTGTCCATATCAAACAACAACGAGGAATAGAAATTCATTTCACCGGCAGTCCAGAAACGCTTGCGATGAAGTCGAAAAGAGTCATAGGGATTGTAGTTAGTGAAGAAATGATGTTCAGCGAAGAAATCATCAGCTTTGAATTTATGCTTCTTGGTGTGAGGATTTTGTGGTTTGGGCTGAAGATTAGCAGTTGAAGTCTTCACAGCCTCTTGACGCACAACTTCTGGAGCCACTGGCCGAGGAATTTGAGTAGCAGGTTCAGCAGAAGCCTTGGCCTCCATTTCTTCAGCACTAGTGGCTGGAACTTCTTCTCGAATAGAAAGAAGTGAAGCTTGATGTCCTTCAGTGCCCGTATGAATTTCTTCAGTTTGGACCGGGGACTGAGGATGTTGATGTAGAGGTGTTTTTAGAGGTGAATATGAGTATTACAAGAGTTGATATACCACGAGATCGTAATGGCTAAACCCTAAAAGTCTAACCTGGCTTTGATTATTCGGGAGGTATCTACAGACCTAGCCCTTCGGTTTATATAGACACAGGAGGGATCTCGGGTTACACAAGGTCAGTTACAGAGAAAGGAATCTTCATAGTTGGTCGCCAAGCTTGCCTTCCATGCCAAGGAGAGTCCCATCCAGACACGGGTGGAGTCTTCGGTCTTCGTATCTCCACGGCCCAACAATCCGGCCCATATCCAATAGGTCGGACGCCTGAGAACCCCTTAGTCCAGGACTCCCTCAATAGCCCCCAAACCAGACTTCAATGACATGGTGTTCGGCGTGCAGATAGTCTTCGGCATTGCAAGGCGGGTTCCTCCTCCTATGACTTTAAAGTGATGTATTTGACCCTCCATTTAATGTCGCACCCCTCGGCTTCCATGCCTTCCTGACTTCAGCTTCCATGTGTCGAGTGAATACAAGAGGTCGGGGTATTTTTACATATAGCACTCTGACCGTACTAGAAAGGTTCCTATTTAAAGAGAATAGATCTCAGATCCCTTCCAAATCCCACGGAAAAAATCCTCAGAGCTTGCGGAGTAGAACCACCCCAATATGGCTAGTGCTCCCAGCTCTTCCTCTCGTCCCCACAACTCTGAAAAGGGGGATTGGGAGAGATGTTCTGTTTCTCATAGTCAGTTGGTGGAGCTGCAAACACAGGGATTTCTTCCTACCGCGGATTTGGTCCCCGTACGAGCAGGGATGACGTCCTTCAATGTTGGGGCTCAAGCGAAGAACTTCCCCAATCCGTCCAGGGGGGAACGAGTATGCTTTGTCCCCTTCTTGTTAAGAGGTGTCGGATTTTTGATCCATTCCTTCCTCTAAGGTCTGCTGGAGTATTGCGGCCTCCAACTGCAGTCTCACTCCTTCCTCCACGCTGTATATTGTGGGTTATGTCGCTCTATGCGAGCTATTCCTGGGCTGCCAGGCCCATTTCAATTTATGGAGAAGACTGTTCTGCCTCGTCCCTCGTAATCAAGGAGGGTCAATATTTGAGGTGGGGGAGCCAAAGTGTGGCGCATCACCGGCAACGGATACCTGTCCGGCACGCCGAAGAAGGCTTCTGAAGAGTGGCCTTCTGAATGGTTCTATATCGACGACATTGCCCTCCCCGACCCAGTCCGTATGGGCCTCCCCGAATTTTCAAGTGCTCCGTTGAAGAAATGCCATAGCTGGCGTCCTCGGAGCCTCGATGAAGAGGATAGCACAGACATCAGTCTGCTACTGGGCAAGATTGAGATGCTCGCCCAGTCCGGATTGTCAATAGTCGAGGTAATGGCGATCTCCATAGCGCGGGGGGTCCAACCACTCCAATACATAGGGCTACCCATGTGGCACTACAACGGGGAAGACGGCGCCTCACGCTGCTGTCGGAAGGGCCCAAAGACCCCCGCCACTCTGGCTAAAATATTAGCCGAACTATATAAAGGGGAGAAGGAGGAGCTCACCCGGCTCCAATACCGAGACGGATTTTCCATGTGTAAGCCTCCTAGCTGGGTAAGCTCTAACTCCACCATTTTACTCCTCTCCCCAAATTATCTTTGACAGGGAGTATCCTATCCACTCATGACAGGAATGGCGAAAGGTTGTCGAGGGGATCCATGACCCTGCCCCTTATCCGGAGAATCGCAACCGGGATCTTGACCCCGGATATGAAGAAGATCTGGACATATTTGTGGAGCTCGAGGATGGAATATTTTATTAGACAAGCTATGACCGCACAGATATACCTATCATCGCCGATTACCCCTGCCTCCTTCCTTCTTCACATGTAAGTAATTCAAAAGACACTTTCTTCGAAAGAGTTCCCTTACTATGTGTAACACCCTCGATGCGACTATATCTCCCACGTGTCGAGGCACGACTTAGAGGCATAATCGCATTGAAGGCATATGTCGCAAGTTAGGCAATCTTCACAACATCCCATGTAATATGTATTTAATAAAAGGGGAGATAACATAGTTGGCTTACACTCGCCATGTCAATCAAGTACATAAATAACATTACATCATCCAAACACTCATGGCTCGACTACGGCGCCAAAATAAAAGATAACCCAACATGCGACACAGTCCCGATCACCCCCAACTGGGCGCCACTACTGATCATCAGGAAAGGAAACATAGTAACGTTGAGAGTCCTCGTCGACCTCCCACTTGAGCTCAAGCGCGTCACCTGGAGCGGAATCATCAGGCCCTGCATCTGGTGTAATAGTAATCTGTGAGCCACAGGAACTCAGCAATCTCGCACCCTCGCGATCAAGACTATTTAAACTTAATAGGTATGTCAAGGTAAATATGTGGAGCTACGGCAAGCGACTAGCATATATGGTGGCTATCCTGTTCGCAAAAGAGAGCGAGAAGAGGAGGCAAAGCACGAGCGAGAAACTAGAGAACAACCTGCGCAAGCATTACTCCAACACCGTGTCCACTTCCCGGACTCCGCCGAGAAGAGACCATCATGGTAACACACTCAGTTGATTCATTTTAGTTAAGTTAAGTTCAAGTTATCTACAACCAGACATTAACAAATTCCCATCTGCCCATAACCGCGGGCACGACTTTCGAAAGTTCAAATCCCTGCAGGGGAGTCCCAACTTAGCCCATGACAAGCTCTCACGGTCAACGAAGGAATAGACCTCCTCCCGAGACGTTCCGATCAGACTCGGTACCTTGGTTCTTCAAGACACTTCGACAGGTTAAAACTAATCCATCAACACCGCCCGAATGTGCCGACAAATCCCGATAGGAGCTGCACATATCTCTTTCTCAGGGCACACTCAGATTGTCTAAACTTCCGGTAGGCTAGCCCAGAGTTGCCCCTGGTAGCCACCAGCAGC
>NC_057794.1:164457027-164458900 GCF_018294505.1 Triticum aestivum
GGGGGGTTTAAAATAAGATGACCCTCGGGCTCCGGAAACCCAAGGGAAAAGAGGCTAGGTGGCAAATGGTAAAACCAAGGTTGGGCATTGCTGGAAAAGCTTTAATCAAGGCGAACTATCAAGGGGTTCCCATTATAACCCAACCGCGTAAGGAACGCAAAATCCAGGAACATAACACCGATATGACGGAAACTAGGGCGGCAAGAGTGGAACAAAACACTAGGCGAGAGGCCGAGCCTTCCACCCTTTACCAAGTATATAGATGCATTAAGATAACAAGGTAATATAATGATATCCCAACAAGTAAATAAATGTTCCAACAAGGAACGGTCTCCAATCTTCAACTGCAACTAGCAACGCTATAAGAGGGGCTGAGCAAAGCGGTAACATAGCCAATCAACGGTTTGATAGGACATGGTGGGTTAGAGGTTTGACATGGCAATTTGGGAGGCTTGAAATCAAGTGGTAGGCATCGTAGCATTGGCATAGCAAAAGAGCGAGCATCTAGCAAAGCAAAGATAGTAGTGATTTCGAGGGTATGATCATCTTGCCTGCAAAGTTCTCAGAGTTGACTGGATCCTCGAAAGCAAACTCAATGGGCTCCTCATTAGCGAACTCGTCTCCTGGCTCTACCCAAACAAGACAAACAAGCAAACGGAACACAATCAACCACGTGCAAAGCTCAAACAATATGATGCAAGGATGGTATGCTATGCGGGATGCGATGCGGGATGCATATGCAAGATTTGACAAGGAATGCATGAACCTGGCCTCAACTTGGGAACCCAAGTGTGCCACTGGAAAGATGAGATGAAATCGCATGAAAACGATATAAAGAACGCCGGAATCGGAGTTACGGTTTGGAAATGGCAACCGATTCAAATATGACACCGGTCTGCGATTTACAGCAAGTAGCCATCTAAATGCAGTCAGATGAACAAGCTACAGCACCCAAACATGACAACAAAATACATGGCAGGGATGCATTCATGATGCTTAACAAAAGTCTAGCATTGAGCTACGACCAATTCATCCATTAACAGGTTCAAACAAGCATGGCAAAAATGCATATGGTAAACAGATTTCAGACTTAGTGAAATTAACACTTGTCTGGAATTTCAGATCAGGTAGCACACTTCGGAGCATCAAAACTACATGCTACAGGACCTGAACATGGAAAAGTAAAGCATGGCATGGAGCTACACAAAGAGCTTAACAAAAGTCCCTTAGTGACCTTGAGCCAAAAGGGATCAGAAAATACAATTGCAAGCATGTGAACATGGCAAAAACATAGTCAGTTCTCAGACTTAGTGAAAACTGGAGCATACTGAAAACAAATATCAAGTAGGCATGTTTACGAGCTCGATGCACTCACTACGGAGCAATTCATGACAAACTAAGCATACACCCATCAAGAATACGCAAAATTCAAGCTAGAAATGGCAAGAATGACAAATCTCTAAATGGAGCAGCAGATCTGACAATTATCTCAAGTAGCCCTCTTCTAACAGCATTTCGGGCATCAAGACTAACTCAAATGAAAATGATGCAATGGAATGAAATGATGTACCCTCTGAGATGAACATTTTGATATGCTATATGCATAAATCGGAGCTACGGATGCAAAGTTATGGCATGATGAACAAGAGCAAAAATATTAGGGACTTGGGAATAAAACGGGGTCAACCCTAATTTTTTTGGATCTGGATCTGGGAACACGGTTCCCGAGGATGGCTGAGGAGCTTGCTGGAGTTCGTAGACGGACTTGGCGAGGGGAGGCACGCCGGCCGGACTTGAGGGAGGCCGGAGAAGACGAGGAGGACGGTGGAGGGCGGCGGGGCCGCCGGAGCCCAACGACGAGCTGGCGAGGCGC
>NC_057794.1:164459430-164469015 GCF_018294505.1 Triticum aestivum
GCGGGCGCCCGAGCGGCGGGGCGAGCGGCGCTTGGGAGACGGCGATCTCGGGCATGCGGGGGCCCGACGTGGGCCTGGCGGGCCGGGGCGCGAGTTGGCGGCACCTACCACGTGGCGCGCTATGAGTGGCGGCGGCGCTCTGTCCGGCGGACTTCGGACATGTCCGGCGCGCGAGGGGTGGATCTAGGGTTTCGGAGGAAGGAGAACGGGAATTTCGGATGGGGTCTATATATAGGCATAGGAGGAGCTAGGAGAGTCCAAATGAGGTGCGGTTTTCGGCCACGCGATCGTGATTGAACGCTCTAGATGATGGAGAGGGTTTAGGTGGGTTTTGGGCCAAATTGGAGGGGTGTTGGGCTGCAACACACACGAGGCCTTTTCGGTCCCTCGGTTAACCGTTGGAGTATCAAACGAAGTCCAAATGGTACGAAACTTGACATGCGGTCTACCGGTAGTAAACCAAGGCCGCTTGGCAAGTCTCGGTCCAATCCTGAAATGTTTAAGCCCCACACACGAAAGAAAGGTAGAAATGACCACCGGAGGAGAACGAAGCGCCGGAATGCAAAACGGACAACGGGGAAAATGCTCGAATGCATGCGATGAACACGTATGCAAATGCAATGCACATGATGACATGATATGAGATGCATGACAATGATAAAAACACACGGAGACAAAGACCCGAACCCGAGAAAATAAGATAACTTAACGCCGGAAACGGCAAGAGTTGGAGTAAAAATTGGGAAAGTTACATCCGAGGTGTTTCAACACTCCACCACTACGAAAGGATCTCGTCCCGAGATCTAGGACTGAAAGAACGTCGGGTACTCAGAACGGAGGTGATCCTCGCGTTCCCAGGTATCTTCACGGTCGGAATGGTGTGACCACTTGACTTTGAGAAATTTGATTGACTTGTTGAGAGTCTTGCGTTCGGTCTCTTCAAGAATAGCAACTGGGTGCTCACGGTGAGAGAGATCTTCTTGGAGCTCAATGTCCTCGAAGTTGACGGTGCGGTCAGGAGTCTTGAAGCACTTTCGGAGCTGAGAGACATGGAACACATCATGAACATTTACAAAGTTTGAAGGAAGCTCGAGTTGATAGGTGAGATCGCCTCTCTTGCTGACAATCTTGAAAGGTCCCATGTATCTAGGGGCAAGCTTCCCTTTGATACCGAAGCAACGAGTACCTTTCATTGGAGAGACGTGCAGGTAAACATGATCTCCAATCTCGAAAGCAAAATCACGGTGCTTACTATCATAGTAGCTCTTCTGGCGGGATTGGGCTGCTTTGAGGTTATCTCGAATGACTTTGCACATTTCCTCTGCCTCTGTGATTAAGTCATTTCCCAAAAGCTGACGTTCACCGGTTTCAGACTAGTTGAGAGGGGTACGGCACTTCCTGCCATACAGAATTTCAAATGGGGCCTTGCCCGAACTTGCTTGAAAACTGTTGTTGTAGGAGAATTCCGCATAAGGACGATAATCCTCCCACTTCATGCCGAAGGAGATCACACAAGCCCTGAGCATATCTTCAAGAATCTGGTTGACATGCTCGACTTGACCGCTAGTTTGAGGATGGAAAGCTGTGCTGAAGCGGATGTTGGTGCCCATGGCCTTCTGAAAAGAATCCCAAAACTTGGATGTAAAGATGCTGCCACGGTCTGAAGAGATCACTTGTGGAATACCGTGCAGAGAGACAATCCGAGAGGTATAGAGTTCCGCCAATTGAGCTGTAGTGATTGACTCTTTGATAGGCAGAAAATGAGCCACTTTCGTGAGTTTGTCGATGACAACGAATATAGCATCATTGCCACGCTTGGACTTTGCAAACCCAGTCACGAAGTCCATCTCAATGTGGTCAAACTTCCATTCTGGAATGGCAAGAGGTTGGAGGAGACCCGCTGGCCTTTGGTGTTCTGCCTTCACTCTTCTGCAGACATCACATTCATTCACAAATTGAGCAATCTCGCGCTTCATTCGAGTCCACCAATAAGCCTGCTTGAGGTCCTGATACATCTTCGTGCTCCCAGGGTGGATGGAGAGGAGAGAATTGTGAGCCTCGTCCATGATCACTTTACGGAGGTCACCTTTGGGCACGACAATACGATCCTCGAAGAAGAGAGTGTCCTTGTCGTCAAGGCGGTAGCACTTGTACTTGGGTTGACTCTTGGCGATCCCAATCTTCACCTTTTTCACCATAGCATCAAGAAGCTGGGCTTGGCGAATCTGGTCTTCCAAGGTAGGATAGACTTGAAGGTTGGAGAGGAAACCTTGAGGAACAACTTGCAGATTAAGTTTGCGGAAAGCTTCACAAAGCTCGGGTTGATAAGGCTTGAGAATAAGACTGTTGCAATAAGCCTTTCTGCTCAATGCGTCAGCAATCACATTGGCCTTGCCTGTAGTATACTCGATACTCGGATTATACTCTTGAATCATTTCGACCCATCGAGTTTGCCTGAGGTTGAGATTAGGCTGAGTGAAGATGTACTTGAGACTCTTGTGGTCAGTGAAGATGTCCACTTTTCTCCCCAATAGGAGATGTCTCCAAGTCAAAAGAGCATGCACAACTACCGCCAACTCGAGATCATGAGTGGGTAAGTTCTTCTCATTAGGCTTCAACTGGCGAGAGGTATAAGCAACAACTTTCTTCTCTAGCATCAACACTGCGCCAAGACCTTGGAGAGAGGCATCACAAAAGACCTCGTACGGCTTGGGTTCATCAGGCGGAGTCAGAACTGGAGCGATGATCAATTTCTCTTTCAAAGTGTTGAAAGAAATGACACACTCCAAAGACCAAACGTACTTGACGTGCTTCTGGAGAAGATTTGAGAGAGGCTTCACGATCTTAGAAAAGTTTTCAATGAATCTTCGACAGTAGCTTGCGAGACCGAGGAAGCTATGGAGTTGCTTCACGTTCTGAGGAGGTTCCCAATTCACAATTGCAGACACCTTCTCAGGATTCACCGCAATGCCCTTGGCAGAGATGATATGACCAAGATAAAGAACCTCATCGAGCCAAAATTCGCACTTGGAGAACTTGGCGTAGAACTGATGTTCCCTCAACTTATCGAGTACCAAACGCAAGTGCTTGGCATGATATTCCTTGTTCTTCAAGAAAACCAGAATGTCGTCGAGATAGACCAAAATGAAGTCATTGGTGTAGGCGTTGAAGATGAAGTTCATCATGCGAGAGAAAGTCGGAGGAGCGTTGACGAGGCCAAAAGACATGACAGTGTATTCATATGAACCATAGCTTGTCCTGAAAGCCATCTTGGGAATATCTTGCTCGCGGATTCGAATCTGAAGATAACCCATACGGAGATCAAGCTTGGAGAATACTTGGGCACCTCTGAGTTGTTCGAACAACTCATTGATGTTGGGAAGTGGGTATTTGTTCTTGATGGTCTTCTTGTTCAATGGACGGTAATCAACACAAAGTCGGTCCATTCCATCCTTCTTCTTCACAAAAAGAACACCACAACCACACGGAGAAGAACTAGGCCGGATGAGACCCATTCTTTCTTGAATATCGAGTTGCTTCTTCAGCTCCTTCAACTCTTTAGGTTCGAGCTTGTAAGGACACTTGCACACAGGTTCCATACCGCGCTCAAGATCAATGACGAATTCAACTGGCCGGTGCGGAGGCATTCCTGGAAGCTCTTCTGGAAAGACGTCTTGATATTTGCAAACGACTGGAATTTGCGAGATAGCATCCAGTTGACCCTTCTCATTGAGAGAAAACATACGGATAGTATTATCCCGAGCAGCAAAGACAATTACATCCTCAGACGAATGAGTCAATTGAATCTGCCTGGCTACACAATCAAGCTGATCCTTGTGCTTTGAAAGCAAATCCATCCCGAGAATAAGATCAATATCAAAGTTACCGAGGATCATTGGAGAAGCAAGAAACTTGAAATCACCCATCGAGATAGAAATATCCGGAACCTCGTAGTTAGTGAGCAAACATCTACCCGGAGAGAAAACTGCTAATGGCTTATGCATGACTTGAGAAAACCACCCATGCTTAGATGCAAAAGGTCTTGAGATAAAACAATGTGATGCACCAGTGTCAAAAAGAACTCTTGCGGGAATATCGTTAACAGGAAGGTTACCCATGATGACATCTGATGAATCCTCTGCCTGAGCTGCATTCACCATATTGACCTTGGCGTACTTGGGGTTATGCTTGACCACAGCTGTACTTGCCGATCTGACAGGAGGAGGAGGAGGAAGACTCCTCTGGTTGAAACACTTGTTGGCATAGTGACCCTTCTGTTGGCACTTGTTGCACGTGACCTCCGAAAGCGGACGGTGACACGGAGCACTCAATCTTGGAGCTTGAGACGAAGTTTTGTTCTGAAAGCCAGGGTTGAGTGGGTGGGAAGAACCACTGCCACCTTTGCTCTTCTACTGATACGGCTGACGGAACGGAGGAGGAGGAAGCCAAAACTTCTGCTGCTTGGCCACTTGAGTAGAGGAAGAAGGAGTAACATCTCTGACTCGCTTCTTGGAAGCATCACACCTCAATTGAGCAGCCTCTTGCTTCAATGCCATGTTGTAGAACTCATCGTACCTCAAGGTCTCAAAGAGGACAAGAGCTAGCTGAATTTCTTCTCTGAGACCACCCCTGAACTGGTATATCATGCTCTTCTCATCAGGGACGTCCTACTTAGCAAAGCGGGCAAGCCTCTGAAACAACTTGTTGTAGTCATAGACAGACAAAGAGCCTTGCTTCAGGTTGCGGAATTCCTCACGCTTGCTCTCAACCACGCTCTAAGGGATATGGTGAGCTCTGAAATCTTGACGGAATTCATCCCAAGTGATAACACGTCCACCTCTGGAATCATTGTACTGCTGGAACCATTCTGCAGCTTGATCTTTGAGTTGGAAGGAAGCGAACTTGACAAAGTCCTCAGGCCTGACGTTACTGCACTCGAAATGCTTGCACAGATCCACAAGCCAATCCTCAGCATCAGTTGCCTCAACACAATTGCTGAAAGTCTTTGGCCCGTTAGCAAGGAACTAGTTGAGTGTAGCAAAGTGATTCTGATTGTTGCCTTAGTTCCCTTGGTTGCCTTGATTGCGCTCTTGAAGAATTGCATGATCAACTGTGTGTTTGCATTGGTTGCGGCCATCATAGCTTGCCATTCCTCCGGAGGAGGTGGAGGTGGTGGCGGATCAGGATTCGGAGTCGTGCGCGTTGGAGGTGCCATCCTGAAGAGGTTGACATCCATTAGCACATTGATAGACAAATATTTGAATCTGAATCCAACGGAATGAAAATTGCAACATATAGTCTTCACATCCGAACAAAATGAACGAATGCATTCCTCTTGAAATGGTCACATATCCATAAATTGAGAAGCCACTTAGAATTTAGGTAGGGAAATAAATCAACAAGGTACGGATCAAGAACGAATACTCGGTAAGAAATCCCAATCTCAAACCAACTATCTGTGGAAGAAGAACTAGAGCTACTAGAATTCCCACCTATGAAACTCCCGAACCTTTCCGGTTATGCAATCAGGTGTTGGGGATACAGGGGAAGCATAATATCTCACCCAAATCTAGCAAATCCTACATCCAGCTGTATCCATCCTTCAACACATAACCGAGAAAAACTTCGGAAACCATCTACCTCAACCTTCGAAAAGCATCCGTTATACAAGTTATGGCGATAATCCCAAACTCCCACCCAAGTACTGGGTGGCGTCAAGGTTATCTCACCAACGAACTGCATAAAAGAGATTTTCAATGTCGGCGTACTAAACTCAGGTATTCCAGAACAGCAACGATAAAATTATGACGACAACACCTCAGAGCTCAACTCCCCGGGACACTTCCACAAAACCCCTGATAGCAGGCACCAAGACAATGTTCTCGTCATAAAACCATCGGAACGATTCCAAGATACCCGCGTGATCCTAATTTTTTTTATGAAATTTGAGAAGAGAAGAGTCAAAACTCTACGTCAGGATGCCTTACCATAGAGATGAGGAGACTGGGAAGTAAAAAGAATTCCTAAACTCTCCGATATATAATTCCTAAATGACTCAAAACATTTTTCTAGACACAACTCGGCCGCTAATAACGATCAAGCAATGGGGCTCCTAAGGTCGGGGAAGGCTCTGATTACCAACTTGTAGCACCCTCGATGCGACTATATCTCCCACGTGTCGAGGCATGACTTAGAGGCATAATCGCATTGAAGGCATATGTCGCAAGTTAGGCAATATTCACAACATCCCATGTAATATGTATGTAATAAAAGGGGAGATAACATAGTTGGCTTACACTCGCCACGTCAATCAAGTACATAAATAACATTACATCATCCAAACACTCATGGCCCGACTACGGCGCCAAAATAAAAGATAACCCAACATGCGACATGGTCCCGATCACCCCCAACTGGGCACCACTACTGATCATCAGGAAAGGAAACATAGTAACATTGAGAGTCCTCGTCGAACTCCCACTTGAGCTCGAGCGCGTCACTTGGAGCGGATCATCAGGCCCTGCATCTGGTGTAATAGTAATCTGTGAGCCACATGGACTCAGCAATCTCGCACCTTCGCGATCAAGTCTATTTAAGCTTAATAGGTATGGCAAGGTAAATATGTGGAGCTGCGGAAAGCGACTAGCATATATGGTGGCTATCCTGTTCGCAAAAGAGAGCGAGAAGAGGAGGCAAAGCGCGAGCGAGAAACTAGAGAACAACCTGCACAAGCATTACTCCAACACCGTGTCCACCTCCCGGACTCCGCCGAGAAGAGACCATCACGGTAACACACTCAGTTGATTCATTTTAGTTAAGTTAAGTTCAAGTTATCTACAACCGGACATTAACAAATTCCCATCTACCCATAACCGCGGGCACGGCTTTCGAAAGTTCAAATCCCTGCAGGGGAGTCCCAACTTAGCCCATGACAAGCTCTCACGGTCAACGAAGGAATAGACCTCCTCCCGAGACATTCCGATCAGACTCGGTACCTCGGTTCTCAAAGACACTTCGATGGGTTAAAACTAATCCAGCAACACCGCCCGAATGTGCGGACAAATCCGGATAGGAGCTGCACATATCTCTTTCTCAGGGCACACTCAGATTGTCTAAACTTCTGGTAGGCCAGCTCAGAGTTGCCCCTGGTAGCCACCGGCGGCTGACGAGTTGGACCAACACTTAAAGGAGCACTGGCCTGGGGGGGGGGGGTTTAAATAAGATGACCCTCGGGCTCCGGAAACCCAAGGGAAAAGAGGCTACGTGGAAAATGGTAAAACCAAGGTTGGGCATTGCTGGAAAAGCTTAAATCAAGGCGAACTATCAAGGGGTTCCCATTATAACCCAACCGCGTAAGGAACGCAAAATCCGAGAACATAACACCGATATGACGGAATCTAGGGCGGCAAGAGTGGAACAAAACACTAGGCGAGAGGCCGAGCCTTCCACCCTTTACCAAGTATATAGATGCATTAAGATAACAAGATAACATAATGATATCCCAATAAGTAAATAAATGTTCCAACAAGGAACGGTCTCCAATCTTCAACTGCAACTAGCAACGCTATAAAAGGGGCTGAGCAAAGCGGTAACATAGCCAATCAACGGTTTGCTAAGACATGGTGGATTAGAGGTTTGACATGGCAATTTGGGAGGCTTGAAAGCAAGTCGTAGGCATCATAGCATTGGCATAGCAAAAGAGCAAGCATCTAGCAAAGCAAAGATAGTAGTGATTTCGAGGGTATGATCATCTTGCCTGCGAAGTTGTCAGAGTTGACTGGATCCTTGAAAGCAAACTCAACGGGCTCCTCATTAGCGAACCTGTCTCCCGGCTCTACCCAAACAAGACAAACAAGCAAACGGAACACAATCAACCACGTGCAAAGCTCAAACAATATGATGCAAGGATGGTATGCTATGCGGGATGCGATGCGGGATGCATATGCAAGATTTGACAAGGAATGCATGAACCTGGCCTCAACTTGGGAATCCAAGTGTGCCACTGGAAAGATGAGATGAAATCACTTGAAAACGATATAAAGAACGCCGGAATCGGAGTTACGGTTTGGAAATGGCAACCGATTCAAATATGACACCGGTCTGCGATTTACAACAAGTAGCCATCTAAATGCAATGAGATGAACAAGCTACAGCACCCAAACATGACAACAAAATACATGGCAGGGATGCATTCATGATGCTTAACAAAAGTATAGCACTGGGCTACGACCAATTCATCCATTAACATGTTCAAACGAGCATGGCAAAAATGCATATGGTAAACAGATTTCAGACTTAGTGAAATTAACACTTGTTTGGAATTTCAGATCAGGTAGCACACTTCGGAGCATCAAAACTACATGCTACAGGAGCTGAACATGGCAAAGTAAAGCATGGCATGGAGCTACTCAAAGCACTTAACAAAAGTCCCTTAGTGACCTTGAGCCAAAAGGGATCAGAAAATACAATTGCAAGCATGTGAACATGGCAAAAACATAGTCAGTTCTCAGACTTAGTGAAAACTGGAGCATGCTGAAAACAGATATCAAGTAGGCATATTTACGAGCTCGATGCACTCACTACGGAGCAAGTCATGAAAAACTAAGAAGACACCCATCAAGAATACATAAATTTCAAGCTAGACATGGCAAGAAGAATAACATAGCATGCACGGATCAACTACAACATCCTCGGCAAAATCGCTAACAAGTAGACAATCTGCCCAGATTCACGAATTAGCAAAAGGAGAGCTCGATTGACTCAAGCTAGGGTGCTCCATAATTGCAAACAAAGACATGGATAGATAGAGCACTACAAGATTAACAAAATATCCTTACTGAATATACCCAAAAGAGGCATAGATCACTAGGAAACAACATGAACATATCGCCATATGAGATAAACAGGTCAAGGACTTAGTGGAAAAGCTAAGTCCCTGAAATCAGCATTACCAAGTGCCTCACTTTGCAAGCTTGTGCTAATCACCACACACATCACAAAAATACATGGGTTGCACCTATGGAAAGATGGCAAAACCCTTAACAAAACATATGAAGAGCTCATGGGCATATCATGCACACAATAATCATGGCAAAAATGACAAATCTCTAAATGGAGCAGCAGATCTGACAATTATCTTAAGTAGCCCTCTTCTAACAGCATTTCGGGCATCAAGACGAACTCAAATGAAAATGATGCAATGGAATAAAATGATGTACTCTTTGAGATGAACATTTTGATATGCTATATGCATAAATCGGAGCTACGAATGCAAAGTTCGGCACGATGAACAGGAGCAAAAATATTAGGGACTTTGGAAGAAAACGGGGTCAACCCTAAAATTTTTGGATCTGGATCTGGGAACACGGTTCCCGAGGATGGCCGGGGAGCTTGCCGGAGTTCGTCGCCGGACTTGGCGAGGGGAGGCACGCCGGCCGAACTTGAGGGAGGTCGGAGAAGACGAGGAGGACGGCGGAGGGCGGCGAGGCCGCCAGAGCCGAACGACGAGCCAGCGAGGCGCGGCCGAGTCGCCGGCGTTGAGGAGCCGCGGCGGCCGGCGAGGCGGCCCGGTGACGGCGCGCGGCG
>NC_057794.1:164469490-164503393 GCF_018294505.1 Triticum aestivum
CGTCGAGCGAAGGGAGGCGGCGCGGGCGCCCTGGCGGCGGGGCGAGCGGCACTTGGGAGACGGCGGTCTCGGGCTTGCGGGGGCCCGATGTGGGCCTGGCGGGCCGGGGCGCGAGGAGGCAGTGCCTGCCACGTGGCGCGCTACGAGTGGTGGTGGCGCTCTGTCCGGCGGACTTCGGACATGTCCGGCGGCGCGCGAGGGGTGGATCTAGGGTTTCGGAGGAAGAAGAACGGGAATTTCGGAGGGGGTCTATATATAGGCATAGGAGGAGCTAGGAGAGTCCAAATGAGATGCGGTTTTCGGCCACGCGATCGTGATCGAACGCTCTAGATGATGGAGAGGGTTTAGGTGGGTTTTGGGCCAAATTGGAGGGGTGTTGGGCTGCAACACACACGAGGCCTTTTCGGTCCCTCGGTTAACCGTTGGAGTATCAAACGAAGTCCAAATGGTACGAAACATGACAGGCGGTCTACCGGTAGTAAACCAAGGCTGCGTGGCAAGTCTCGGTCCAATCCAGAAATTTTTAATCCCCACACACGCAAGAAAGGTAGAAATGACCACCGGAGGAGAACGAAGCGCCGGAATGCAAAACGGACAACGGGGAAAATGCTCGAATGCATGCGATGAACACGTATACAAATGCAATGGACATGATGACATGATATGAGATGCATGACAACGATAAAAACACACGGAGACAAAGACCCAAACCCGAGAAAATAAGATAACTTAACGCCGGAAACGGCAAGAGTTGGAGTACAAATTGGGAAAGTTACATCCGGGGTGTTACACTATGCCTCACCCACCACACCATTCCGTGTTCCAAAGGGAGGCGCTCAGCACCGCAATATGTACTGGCAGCATCTACAAGGAGAGTAGCACCCATGCCTGGCATGTCTTTGAAGAGGAAGGCAAATGATAACACGGAAGAACCCTCGTCAAAGAGGTCAGGCTTTTCTTTTCAAGAATACCCTTTCTAATCGTCACATCAAATTGTAATGCCCTTCAACACATCTTATCAGGAAAAGTATCCACCTGACTATGCCCGGGGATCTAGCCAGACAGGCCTCCACTAGTCAGGTTCCGGACCCCATCCAAAGGATGGGGCCCGACACGGGAGCGGTGCCGAACTATCCTTCCATAGAGGATTCAGACGACATGTTTGTCACGAACTCTGAAGTGGAGAGCGTTGTTGGGGAACATAGTAATTTCAAAATTTTCCTATGCACACGCAAGATCATGGTGATGTATAGCAACGACAGGGGAGAGTGCTGTCTACGTACCCTCGTAGACCGAAAGCGGAAGTGTTAGCACAACGCGGTTGATGTAGTCATACGTCTTCACGGCCCGATCGATCAAGCACCGAAACTACGGCACCTCCGAGTTCTAGCACACATTCAGCTCGACGATGATCCCCGGACTCCGATCCAGCAGAATGTCGGGGAAGAGTTCCGTCAGCACGACGGTGTGGTGACGATCTTGATGTTCTACTATCGCAGGGCTTCGCCTAAGCACCACTACAATATTATCGAGGACTATGGTGGAGGGGGGCACCGCACACGGCTAAAAGATCAATGATCAACTGTTGTGTCTCTGGGTGCCCCCTGCCCCCGTATATAAAGGAGCAAGGGAGGGAGGCGGCCAGCCTAGGAGGAGGGCGCGTCAAGGGGGGAGTCCTACTCCCACCGGGAGTAGGACTCCTCCTTCCCTTGTTGGAGTAGGAGAGAAGGAAAGAGGGGGAGAGGAACAAGGAAAAGTGGGCCGCACCCCTTGTCCAATTCGGACCAGAGGGGGGGCGCACGCCTCCTTCCTTTTGGCCTCTCTCCTCTATTTCCATATGGCCCAATAAAGCCAATATACTCCCCGGCGAATTCCCGTAACTCTCCGGTACTCCGAAAAATACCCGAATCACTCAGAACTTTTCCGATGTCCGAATATAGTCGTCCAATATATCAATCTTTACTTCTCGACCATTTTGAGACTCCTAGTCATGTCCCCGATCTCATCTGGGACTCCGAACTCCTTCGGTACATCAAAAATCATAAACTCATAATATCAGTGTCATCGAAACCTTAAGCGTGCGGACCCTACGGGTTCGAGAACTATGTAGACATGACCGAGACACGTCTCCGGTCAATAACCAATAGAGGAACATGGATGCTCATATTGGCTCCCACATGTTCTATGAAGATCTTTATCAGTCAGACCGCATAACAACATACATTGTTCCCTTTGTAATCGGTATGTTACTTGCCCGAGATTCGATCGTTGGTATCTCAATACCTAGTTCAATCTCGTTACCGGCAAGTATCTTTTACTCGTTCCGTAATACATCATCTCGCAACTAACTTATTAGTTGCAATGCTTGCAAGGCTTAAGTGATGTGCATTACCGAGAGGGCCCAGAGATACCTCTCCGACAATCGGAGTGACAAATCCTAATCTCGAAATACGCCAACCCAACAAGTACCTTCGGAGACACCTATAGAGCACCTTTATAATCACCCAGTTACGTTGTGACGTTTGGTAGCACACAAAGTGTTCCTCCCGTAAACGGGAGTTGCATAATCTCATAGTCATAGGAACATGTATAAGTTATGAAGAAAGCAATAGCAACAAACTAAACGATCAAGTGCTAAGCTAATGGAATGGGTCAAGTCAATCACATCATTCTCCTAATGATGTGATCCCGTTAATCAAATGACAACTCATGTCTATGGCTAGGAAACATAACCATCTTCGATCAACGAGCTAGTCAAGTAGAGGCATACTAGTGACACTCTGTTTGTCTATGTATTCACACATGTATTATGTTTCCGGTTAATACAATTCTAGCATGAATAATAAACATTTATCATGAAATAAGGAAATAAATAATAACTTTATTATTGCCTCTAGGGCATATTTCCTTCAGTCTCCCACTTGCACTAGAGTCAATAATCTAGTTCACATCGCCATGTGATTTAACATCAATAGTTCACATCACCGTGTGATTAACACCCATAGTTCACATCGTCATGTGACCAACACCCAAAGGGTTTACTAGATTCAATAATCTAGCTAGTTCACATCGCTATGTGATTAACGCCCAAAGAGTACTAGGGTGTGATCATGTTTTGCTTGCGAGAGATGTATAGTCAACGGGTCTTCCACATTCAGATCCGTAAGTATTTTGCAAATTTCTATGTCAACAATGCTCTGCACTAAGATACTCTAGCTAATTGCTCCCACTTTTAATGTGTATCCAGATTGAGACTTTGAGTCATCTGGATCAGTGTCAAAACTTGCATCGACGTAACCCTTTACGACGAACCTTTTGTCACCTCCATAATCGAGAAACATATCCTTATTCCACTAAGGATAATTTTGACCAATGTCCAGTGATCTACTCCTATATCACTATTGTACTCCCATGCCAAACTCAGGGCAGGGTATACAATAGGTCTGGTACACAGCATGGCATACTTTATAGAACCTATGGCTGAGGCATAGGGAATGACTTTCATTCTCTCTCTATCTTCTGTCATGGTCGGGTTTTGAGTCTTACTCAACTTCACACCATGTAACACAGGCAAGAACTCCTTCTTTGATTGTTCCATGTTGAACTACTTCAAAATCTTGTCAAGGTATGTACTCATTGAAAAACTTATCAAGCGTCTTGATCTATCTCTATAGATCTTGATGATCAATATGTAAGCAGCTTCACCAAGGCCTTTCTTTGAAAAACTCCTTTCAAACATTCCTTTATGCTTTGCAGAATAATTCTACATTATCTCCAATCAACAATATGTCATTCACATATATTTATCAAAAATGCTGTAGTGCTCCCACTCACTTTCTTGTAAATACAGGCTTCACTCCAAGTCTGTATAAAACTATATGCTTTGATAAACTTATCAAAGCGTATATTCCAACTCCGAGATGCTTGCACCAGTCCATAAATGGATCGCTGGAGCTTGCATATTTTGTTAGCACCTTTAGGATTGACAAAACCTTCTGGTTGCATCATATTTTGTTAGCACCTTTAATAAATCCATTAAGGAATGCCGTTTTGTTTATCCATTTGCCAGATTTCATAAAATGCGGCAATTGCTAACACGATTCGGACAGACTTAAGCATAGATACGAGTGAGAAACTCTCATCGTAGTCAACACCTTGAACTGGTCGAAAACCTTTTGCGACAATTCTAGCTTTGTAGATAGTAACACTACTATCACCATCTGTCTTCCTCTTGAAGATCCATTTATTTTTATGGCTTGCTGATCATCGGGCAAGTCAACCAAAGTCCACACTTTGTTCTCATACATGGATCCCATCTCAGATTTTATGGCCTCAAGCCATTTCGTGGAATCTGGGCTCATCATCGCTTCCTCATAGTTCATAGGCTCGTCATGGTCAAGTAACATGACCTCCAGAACAGGATTACCGTACCACTCTGGTGCGGATCTAACTCTGGTTTACCTACAAGGTTCGGTAGTAACTTGATATGAAGTTTACATGATCATCATCATTAGCTTCCTCACTAATTGGTGTAGTAGTCACAGGAACAGATTTCTGTGATGAACTACTTTCCAATAAAGGAGCAGGTACAGTTACTTCATCAAGTTCTACTTTCCTCCCACTCACTTCTTTTGAGAGAAACTCCTTCTCTAGAAAGGATCCATTCTCAGCAATGAATATCTTGCCTTCGGATCTGTGATAGAAGGTGTACCCAACATTTTCTATTGGGTATCCTATGAAGATGCACTACTCCGATTTGGGTTTGAGCTTATCAGGTTGAAACTTTTTCACATAGGCATTGCAACCTCAAACTTTAAGAAACAACAGCTTAGGTTTCTTGCCAAACCATAGTTCATACAGTGTCGTCTCAACGGATTTAGATGGTGCCCTATTTAATGTGAATGTAGTTGTCTCTAATGCACAACCCCAAAACGATAGTGGTAAATCGGTAAGAGACATCATAGATCGCACCATATCTAATAAAGTACGGTTACGATGTTCGGACACACCATTACACTGTAATGGTGTTCCAGGTGGCATGAGTAGTGAAACTTTTTCACATTGTTTTAACTAAAGGCTAAACTCGTAACTCAAATATTTTACTTCTGCGATCATATCATAGATACTTTTATTTTTGTTACGATGATTCTCCACTTCACTCTGAAATTCTTTGAACTATTCAAATGTTTTAGATTTGTGTTTCATAAAGTAGATATACTCATATCTGCTCAAATCATCTGTGAAGATCAGAAAATAATGATACCTGCCGCGAGCCTCAATATTCACCGGACCACATACATCAGTATGCATGATTTCCAACAAATCTGTTGCTTGGTGCATTGTTCCGGAGAACGGAGTCTTAGTCATCTTGCCCATGAGGCATGGTTCGCAAGCATCAACTGATTCATAATCAAGTGATACCAAAAGTCCATCAGCATGGAGTTTCTTCATGCGCTTTACACCAATATGACATACACGGCAGTGCCACAAATAAGTTGCACTATCATTATTAACTTTGCATCTTTTGGTTTCAATATTATGAATATGTGTATCACTACGATTGAGATCCAACGAACCATTTTCATTGGGTGTGTAATGATATATGTAAACAGAACAACAATTTATTCTCTTACTTAAATGAATAACCGTATTGCAATAAACATGATCAAATCATATTCATGCTCAATGCAAACACAAAATAACACTTATTTAGGTTTAACACTAATCTCGAAAGTATAGGGAGTGTGCGATGATGATCATATCTATCTTGGAACCACTTCCAACACACATCATCACTTCACCTTTAACTAGTCTCTGTTCATTCTGCAACTCCCATTTCGAGTTACTACTCTTAGCAACTGAACTAGTATCAAATACCGAGGGGTTGCTATAAACACTAGTAAAGTACACATCAATAACATGTATATCCAATAGACCTTTGTTCACCTCGCCATCCTTCTTATCCGCCAAATACTTGGGGCAGTTCCGCTTCTAGTGACCAGTCCCTTTGCAGTAGAAGCACTCAGTCTCAGGCTTAGGTCCAGACTTGGGGTTCTTCACTTGAGCAGCAACTTGCTTGCCATTCTTCTTGAAGTTCCCTTTCTTCCCTTTGCCCTTTTTGAAACTAGTGGTCTTTGTCAACCATCAACACTTGATGCTTTTCTTGATTTCTACCTTCGTCGATTTCAGCATCATGAAGAGCTTGGGAATTACTTTTGTCATCCCTTGCATATTATAGTTCATCACTAAGTTCTAGTAACTCGGTGATAGTGACTAGAGAACATTGTCAATTCCTCTCTTATCTGGAAGATTAACTCCCACTTGATTCAAGCAATTGTAGTACTCAGACAATCTGAGCACATGCTCACTGGTTGAGCTATTCTCCTCGATCTTGTAGGCAAAGTATTGTCAGAGGTCTCATACCTGTCAACACGGGCGTGAGTATGAAATACCAATTTCAACTATTGGAACATCTTATATGCTCCATGGCGTTCAAAACGTCTTTGAAGCCCTGATTCTAAGCCGTTAAGCATGGTGCACTAAACTATCAAGTAGTCATCATATTGAGGTAGCCAAACGTTCATAACGTCTGTATCTACTCCTGCAATAGGTCTGTCACCTAGCGGTGCATTAAGGACATAATTCTTCTGTGCAGCAATGAGGATAATCCTTAGATCACGGATCCAATCCGCATCTTTGCTACTAACATCTTTCAACTTAATTTTCTCTAGGAACATAACAAAAAATAAAACAGGGGAGCTAAACACGAGCTACTGATCTACAACGTAGATATGCTAATACTACTCGGACTAAGTTCATGATAAATTTAAGTTCAATTAATCATATTGCTTAAGAACTCCCACTTAGATAGACATCCCTCTAATCTTCTAAGTGATCACGTGATCCAAATCAACTAAACCATAACCGATCATCACGTGAAATGGAATAGTTTTCAACGGTGAACATCACTATGTTGATCATATCTACTATATGATTCACGCTCGACCTTTCGGTCTCAGTGTTCCGAGGCCATATCTGCATATGCCAGGCTCGTCAAGTTTAACCTGAGTATTCTGCGTGTGCAAAACTGGCTTGCACCCGTTGTAGATGGACGTACACCTTATCACACCTGATCATCACGTGGTGTCTAGGCACGACGAACTTTGGCAACGGTGCATACTCAGGGAGAACACTTTTTATCTTGAAATTTAGTGAGAGATCATCTTATAAAGCTACCGTCGAACTAAGCAAAATAAGATGCATAAAAGATAAACATCACATGCAATCAAAATATGTGACATGATATGGCCATCATCATCTTGTGCCTTTGATCTCCATCTCCAAAGCATTATCATGATTTCCATCGTCACCGGCATGACACCATGATCTCCATCATCTTGATCTATATCAATGTGTCGTCACATGGTTGTCTCGCCAACTATTGCTCTTGCAACTATTGCTATCGCATAGCGATAAAGTAAAGCAATTATTTGGCGCTTGCATCTTATGCAATAGAGAGATAACCATAAGGCTTTTGCCAGTTGCCGATAACTTCAACAAAACATGATCATCTCATACAACAACTTATATCTCATCACGTCTTGACCATATCACATCACAACATGCCCTTCAAAAACAAGTTAAACGTCCTCTACTTTGTTGTTGCAAGTTTTACGTTGCTGCTACGAGCAAAGCAAGAACCGTTCTTACCTACGCATCAAAACAACAATGATATTTTCTCAAGTTGGTGTTGTTTTAACCTTCGCAAGGACCGGGCGTAGCCACACTCGGTTCAACTAAAGTTGGAGAAACTGACACCCGCCAGCCACCTGTGTGCAAAGCACATCGGTAGAACCAGTCTCGCGTAAGCGTACGTGTAATGTCGGTCCGGGCCGCTTCATCCAACAGTATCGCCGAACCAAAGTATGACATGCTGGTAAGCAGTATGACTTATATCGCCCACAACTCACTTGTGTTCTACTCGTGCATATAACATCAACACATTAAACCTGGCTCGGACGCCACTGTTGGGGAACGTAGTAATTTCAAAATTTTCCTACGCACACGCAAGATCATTGTGATGCATAGCAATGAGAGGGGAGAGTTATATCTATGTACCCTCGTAGACCAAAAGCAGAAGCGTTAGTACAACGCGGTTGATGTAGTCGTACGTCTTCACGGCCCGACCGATCAAGCACCGAAACTACGGCACCTCAGAGTTCTAGCACACATTCAGCTCGATGACGATCCCCGGACTCCGGTCCAGCAGAATGTCAGGGAAGAGTTCCGTCAGCACGACGGTGTGGTGAAAATCTTGATGTTCTACTGTCGCAGGGCTTCGCCTAAGCACCATTACAATATTATCGAGGACTATGGTGGAGGGGGGCACCGCACACGGCTAAGAGATCAATGATCAAATGTTGTGTCTCTGGGGTGCCCCCTTGCCCCCGTATATAAAGGAGCAAGGGAGGGAGGCGGCCGGCCTAGGAGGAGGGCGCGCCAAGGGGGGAGTCCTACTCCCACCAGGAGTAGGACTCCTCCTTCCCTTGTTGGAGTAGGAGAGAAGGAAAGAGGGGGAGAGGAACAAGGAAAAGTGGGCTGCACCCCTTGTCCAATTCGGACCAGAGGGGGGCGCGCACCTCCTTCCTTTTGGCCTCTCTCCTCTATTCCCGTATGGTGCAATAAAGCCCATATACTCCCCGGCGAATTCCCGTAACTCTTCGGTACTCCGAAAAATACCCGAATCACTCGGAACCTTTCCGATGTCCAAATTTAGTCGTCCAATATATCGATCTTTACGTCTCGACCATTTCGAGACTCCTCGTCATGTCCCCAATCTCATCCGGGACTCCAAACTCCTTCGGTACATCAAAACTCATAAACTCATAATATAACTGTCATCGAAACCTTAAGCGTGCGGACCCTACGGGTTCGAGAACTATGTAGACATGACTGAGACATGTCTCTGGTCAATAACCAATAGCGGAACCTGGATGCTCATATTGGCTCCCACATATTCTACGAAGATCTTTATCGGTCAGACCGCATAACAACATACATTGTTCCCTTTGTCATCGGTATGTTAGTTGCCCGAGATTCGACCGTCGGTATCTCAATACCTAGTTCAATCTCGTTACCGGCAAGTATCTTTTAATCGTTCCGTAATACATCATCCCGCAACTAACTTATTAGTTGCAATGCTTGCAAGGCTTAAGTGATGTGCATTACCGAGAGGGCCCAGAGATACCTCTCCGACAATCGAAGTGACAAATCCTAATCTCGAAATACGCCAACCCAACAAGTACCTTCGGAGACACCTGTAGAGCACCTTTATAATCACCCAGTTACGTTGTGACGTTTGGTAGCACACAAAGTGTTCCTCCAGTAAACGGGAATTGCATAATCTCATAGTCATAGGAAAACGTATAAGTTATGAAGAAAGCAATAGCAACAAACTAAACGATCAAGTGCTAAGCTAATGGAATGGGTCAAGTCAATCACATCATTCTCCTAATGATGTGACCCCGTTAATCAAATGACAACTCATGTCTATGGCTAGGAAACATAACCATCTTCGATCAATGAGCTAGTCATGTTTAGGCATACTAGTGACACTTTGTTTGTCTATGTATTCGCACATGTATTATGTTTCCGGTTAATACAATTCTAGCGTGAATAATAAACATTTATCATGAAATAAGGAAATAAATAATAACTTTATTATTGCCTCTAGGGCATATTTCCTTCAAGCGCTATGAATCATCATCGTCGCAGGGCTGTTCTTTGTAACCCTGGTTTTTCAAAGGAGGCATTTGATGCCTTTAATTCGGCCGATGCGCACATCCGAGCTGCTCGGGATGGGCTTGTCAGAGCCACAGACCAGCATCTGAAAGATATGCGGGCAAGCATAGATTTAATAATCATACACCAGTAGCCCTCGAGACTTAAAGTAGTTGATACAACTGATTTAAGGATCAATATATAACCAGGTGCTTACGCAGAAGAACAACCTGTTATCTCAGGAACTAGAAAAGTGTCAGAGCCAGCTAAATGTTGCCAATGCCAAACTGGAAAAATCCAAGAAGGCATCTCCTGGTAATGTTTCCCTCCATTGAGAAACATAATGGTATACCAATAATGCTAACACGGTCGCTTACCTCTTAATTCGATCATTAGGTCCACTGCAAGAACAATTGGAAGCCACTCGAAGCGGAGAGCGAGGATCCAAAAAACTACTAGTCGCGGGCGAGCGTGTGTTAACAAAGGTCGTTGCGGAGAAAAACAAGCTCCGGGAATCGAACACCCAACTGGGCGAGGAGCTGAAGGATGTGCGGGCCCAACTGAGTCCTAGTGACTATGTACATTCCTTGACATCCGTAACTCTAGCGGAATTATAAAAACAATTGTCATGGCAGACCTTTTCGCTTCAACCTCTGGACCCGAAGGTGCGAAGTGTTTCCGAATACCATAATGGTAAAATAGACTAGGGTATGCGTGGGAACCAGGCGTAGGGGTCATAGTTTCTTGAACAGACAATGTGTATCCGGCTAGTTATGTTATATTACATTATGATTGTAAGAAACATCTTCTAGGGAGAATAGTTTCATTAGGGGTTCCTTTCCTTGTGTGTGCATGCATTAAAATGCATGTCCGAACTGTGGTTGATTATATTACAGTATAGGTAATCATCTGGGGGTTCATAATGGAAGGAATATAAAGCACCTTTAGTCCGCCGACCGAGTATGTTGTCAAGAACGCTAGCTTTCGGCTTCACCCAGTCTGAGGTACACATTTGGATGACCTGGTAGTAACAATCGCAGAGGTGCTCACTTTATGCCCTAGCCGAACTAACGGGGACATAGGGCATAAACAGGAGCCAGACAACCCATCTTTGCCAAAACTAAAGTCATATCGATGCATATAATGGCGAAGAAAAAAGGAAAAGGTACATATGAGAAGAAACACATATGTGATGAGCTTGATGCTCAGAAAATAAGCTTTTGTCCGGGAAGCCCCCAGGTATAGTGGACATACATTCTCAAGGATGTGTACATCACAAGTGCATGGTTTAGACATGCAAAAGAGTTTAAGTTCTAGACAAAAGAGAAAAAACGAAAAGAGAGGAAAAAAATAAAGGAGACAGCAGGGAGAAGGAGACAAACATATAGTTTGGCGCTAGGCATAGAATCTTCGGAGTCTAGCCGCGTTCCAGGGGTTTGGCTCTAGGCGATTATCTGATGCAGCGCGCAGGCGGTTTGCTCCTCCCGTGAGAACCTCGTCAATTATGAAGGGACCTTCCCACTTGGGCTTGAGTTTCTCCTTTTTCTTCTCCGGCAAGCATAGGACGAGTTCGCCGACATTATAAGTTTTGGCCCGTACTTCTCTACTTTGGTATCTGCGGGCTTGTTGTTGATAAAATGTGGAACGGGCTTTTCCAACATCGCGCTCCTCCTCCAGGGTATCTAGGCTGTCCTGCCGATCAACCTCAGCTTCTCTCTCTTTGTACATGCGCACTCGAGGTGAGTCATGGATAATATCACAAGGCAACACAGCTTTCGCACCGTACACCATGAAGAAAGGTGTATATCTAGTAGTGCGGTTGGGCGTGGTCCGCAGCCCCTAGATTACGGAGTCAAGCTCCTCAACCCAGTTCTTGTCTGATTCTTTCAAAGACCGCACTAGTCTAGGTTTGATGCCGCTCATAATAAGACCATTCGCCCGTTCGACTTGACCGTTTGTTTGTGGGTGATAGACAAAGGCGTAATCGAGCTTAATGCCCAGATTAGCACACCAAGTTTTCACCTCATCGGCCGTGAAATTGGAGCCGTTATCGGTGATGATGTTGTGTGGAACACCATAACAGTGCACCACGCCGGATATGAAGTCTATTACTGGCCCCACCTCGGCCGGTTTGACTGGTTTGGCCTCTATGCACTTAGTGAATTTATCCACCATGACCAGCAGATACTTTCTCTTATGGATTCCTCCTTTAAGGGGTCCGACCATATCGAGCCCCCAGACCGCGGAAGGCAAAGTGATGGGGATTGTTTGTAGAGCGGTGGGGGCATGTGGCTTTGGTTGGCGAATAGCTGGCATCCGATGCAACGTTGGACAAGGTCCTATGCAGCTGCTCGGGCCGTTGGCCAGTAAAAACCTATATGGATGGCCTTGCTAACAAGGGCCCGAGCTGCAATGTGGTGCCCACCGAGTCCGGCGTGAATTTCAGCCAAGAGTTGCCGCCCCTCTTCCTCAGAGATCCATTTTTGAAGAACTCCGGTAGCGCTTTTCTTGTAGAGATCTCCTTCATGAACCTTGTAGGCCTTCGAGTGCCGAACGATGCGGCGAGCCTCATTCTGGTCCTCTGGTAGTTCCTTCCTAATAAGGTAGGCAAAGAAGGGTTCGGTCCATGGGGCAATGATTGCCATGATTAGGTGGGCCGACGGTGTTATTTTGGTGCGTGAGCCCCCGATTATATCGTTGTGTTCTGAGGGTGGGTTTGTGTTCGGATCCGGACTGGTGTTGCTGCTCTCCCCTTGCCACACCATGGATGGCTTGAAGATCCTTTCCAGAAAGATATTGGGTGGGACGGGATCGCGCTTGGCGCCAATGCGAGCGAGGACGTCCGCTGCTTGATTACTTTCTCAAGCCATGTGATGAAACTCAAGCCCCTCGAATTGAGCCGACATTTTTAGGACATCATTGCGATAAGACGCCATCTTCCGATCTATGGCATCAAAATCTCCATTTATTTGAGATATTGCAAGGTTTGAATCCCCGTGCACTTCCAGGCATTGTATGCCCATAGAGACAGCCATCCAGAGACCATGTAATAATGCCTCGTATTCGGCTCCGTTATTGGAGTCTGCGTATAATGTTTGGAGTACGTACAGGACTACACCTCTAGTGCGGGACGTTAAAACGACGCCCGCTCCTAATCCTGCCAGCATTTTGGAACCATCGAAAAACATAACCCGGTTGGAATATGTGTCGTACTCTTTAGGGAGTTCGGCCTCTGTCCATTTGGCGACGAAGTCCGCCAGTACATGGGATTTGATGGCTCAGCACGGTTTGTATGTTATGTCGAATGGAAGGAGCTCAATGGCCCATTTGGCTATCCGGCCGGTAGCATCGCGGTTGTTTATTATATTATTGAGTGGTACTTCGGGATGCCATGAAGACCGCTTATGCTATCTTTTGATAATGAGGTTACCGAGATTTGCATGGTGTGAGGACGGTGGTTACGTAATATACTGGCTTCTGAATTGGGAATTTGTGTCCGTCCTAGTCTCGTTCCACGATGAGCACGGCGCTCGCCACCTAGTGTGTTGCCGATATGTATAATAACATGGGTTCGCCGACGTTCGGTGCGGCCTGGATTGGGTTGCTAGCAAGAAGGGTTTTTATTTCTTCCAGTCCGGTTGTTGCCGCATCCGTCCACTTGAAGTGATCGGTGCACCGGAGGAGGCGATACAATGGCAATGCCTTTTCCCCCAATCTAGAGATAAAGCGGCTTAAAGCTGCCCCGCACCCAGCGAGTTTTTGGACCTGCTTAAGGTCCGTTGGTGTGGCCAATTGTGACAAGGCTCAGATTTTGGCTGGATTTGCTTTGATTCCTCTATTGGAAATGATGAAGCCCAGCAGCTTTCTAGCAGGAACGTCGAAAACACACTTTTCCGGATTGAGCTTGATGTCATATGTATGGAGGTTGTCAAATGTGAGTCGTAAATCGTCTATTAGTGAGTCGACGTGCATAGTTTCAATGACGACGTCATCCATGTATGCTTCAACTGTCTTTCCGATCTGTTTCTCCAGGCATGTTTGAATCATGCATTAGTAGGTGGCCTCGGCGTTTTTGTAGAATGGCCCGTATGGGGTAATGAATGACGTTCATGCTTGATCGGGCTCCTTCATTTTGATTTGATGGTATCCAGAATATGCGTCGAGGAAGCGTAGCGAATCGTGTCCTGCAGTGGCATCAATAATCTGGTCGATGTGGGGGAGGGGGAAGGGATCCTTAGGCCAGGCCTTATTGAGGACTTCGAAATTGACGCACATGCGCCAGGATTTATCCTTCTTTGGCACCATCACCAAGTTTGCTAGCCAGTCTGGGCGTTTTATTTTTCTAATGAATCCGGCCTCGATTAGCTTGGCTAGATCCTCCCCCATCGCTTGACGTTTGGGTTCAAAAAAATGCCGCATTATTTGTTTGAATGGTTTGTATCCCTTCAATATGTTTAGGCTGTGTTCGGCCAATCTGCGTGGGATTCCTGGCATATTAGAAGGATGCCAGGCAAATATATCCCAGTTTTCGCGCAGAAATTCTTGTAGCATGGTGTCGACCGTTGGGTCTAATTGTACCCTGATAGATGCTGACTTCTTGGGGTCCGTTGGATGGACTTGGAATTTGACTATTTCTTCTGCTGGTTTGAAGGAGGTGGATTTGGGTCATTTGTCCAAGATTACGTCATCCTTATCCACCGTGGAGTGTAATGCGGTTAATTCTTCGGCCGCGAGGGCTTCGGATAATGCCTCAAGGGCCAGTGATGTAGTTTTTTTCGGTGTTGAGTGCTATGTACAGATCACTAGCAAGAGTGATTATGCCATTGGGCCCCGTCATCTTGGGCTTCATATACCCATAGTGAGGTATATCTTGTAAGCGTGTGAATGCATCTCGCCCCAATAGGGCGTGATATCCGCTGTTGAAAGGGGACACTTGGAAGGTTAGTTCTTTGGTCCGATTGTTCTTCGGTGTGCTGAATACCACATCGAGGGTAATTTTTCCCGTGCATTGCGCCTCCTGACTGGGAATAATTCCACGAAAGGTCATGCTACTTTGCTTGATGTGGCTCCTGTCTATGTCCATTATATTGAGTTTGTCATCGTAAATGAGGTTTAGTCCGCTACCGCCGTCCATGAGAACCTTGGTAAGCCGAAGCCATCCACGATCAGACTGAAGACCAAGGCGTCTGGTGCCCGGATTTTCCTGACTTTTGGTTCATCATCGGCATTGAAAGTAATGGCCGTGTCGTTCCAAGGGTTTGTTGCAGCGATTTGGCAAACTTCGGCAAGGTCGCAAAGTGCCCTTTTACACTTATTTTTTCAAGAGAAAGTCTCAAAGAACGTCAGTACTCTGGGGTCGTTATCTTCTGGAGGATATTACTCTAGGTTATTCTTGGTGAGGATATCCTCGCCGCTCTTGGCCACCTGCCGGAGTAACCAAGATGCTCTAAGGTTGTGAGTTGATATAGTGTCCGGTGTTGTGTGTAGCTTGCATCGTCCATCGAGCCATCCCTCCAGAACCATTCCACATCTCATGATGGGCTTGTATTTCTTTGTCATTGAACCGGGCGTGCCACTAGGGTGCGTCCTTTTCACCTGAACGAGGGATTGGGTCGAAACCGGCGGTTCCCAGCGGGCTGCCTGAGTTTTTTAGGCGCTTTCCATTGTGCAGTACTTGTATACTATGGTTGCCAAATCTGCGAAGCGTGATATGCGACAACGGTTGATGGCATTGAGGATTCCTTCATCCGTGCAATTGTTGCGGAACGCTGTGATCACGTGTTCGTCATTGCAATCTTCAATCTTATCTTTCATAAGGAGGAATCTGGCCCAGAAGTGGTGGGCCATTTCCTTGTACTGCTGCCGTATGCCCCTGAGAGCACTTATGTCTGGGTGGGTGGGTGGATTCAAGTCCGAACCCTGACCCAGATTGGGATCCGGAGTTTGGAGAATCTCCGGATTTAGTAGTTCGGGCTCCGGGATGTCAACTGGTTTTTTGGGCTTGTCATCCGATTCTATGTTCGGAGGACAGGACATGTCTTTCTGCGGATAGGTATCCGGCTGTTCAAGTTCGGAGATCCGAATGTAGTTCGTCCTTAATATAGAGGAACAACTGTCGCCTTGCTCCTCTACAACCTCTACTTGATGAGTTATCGGTGGAGTTCTAATTTCTCTCTGGTCAGGTTTAAGCCTAACCCGATCATAGTCCATGGTGACCCCCGAGGTGGCAATGCGATCTAGGAGCTCGTTTAAAGACGATAGATCCGCCGGATCCATCTGCTTGGAGTACTTAGAGTCAACATGAAGGGGATTTTTGATGACCCGAGAAGCCATCGTCGGCTTAGTGGCCGAACGGGCGGTCATAATGAAGCCGCCCAGCCAGAGGGTTTGGCCTGGGGCCAGTTTTCCTCCGGAGGTGACATTATCCTTGAGAACAAGGCGAGCCATCGACCCTATCTTTTGACGGCATAGTGGAACTCTCAATGAAAGCACCAATGTCGGTGTCAAAACCGGCAGATCTCGGATAGGGGGTCCCGAACTGTGCGTCTAGGATCAATGGTAATAGGAGACAGGGGACACAAGGTTTACCCAGGTTCGAGCCCTCTCTATGGAGGTAACACCCTACTTCCTGCTTGATTGATCTTGATGAATATGAGTATAACAAGAGTTGATCTACCACGAGATCGTAATGGCTAAACCCTAAAAGTCTAACCTGGCTATGATTATTCGGGGCGTATCTACAGACCTAGATGTCCGGTTTATATAGACATAGGAGGGATCTAGGGTTACACAAGGTCGGTTACAGAGAACTGAATCTTCATAGTTGGTCGCCAACTTGCCTTCCACGCCAAGGAGAGCCCCATCTAGACACGGGTAGAGTCTTCGGTCTTCGTATCTCCACGGCCCAACAGTCCAGCACATATCCAATAGGTCAGATGCCTAAGGACCCCTTAGTCTAGGACTCCCTCAACGATGATGCTGTTTCTCCGTTTTGACCCAGCCGGTTGGCTACCAATCAAGAGCATGCCGTAGCTACCTCTCCATGTACACAAGCCCTGGCTGTACGTATGCGCGAGTAGGTGTTCGAGACCCTGCCCGTATGTACGTGCGTGGCCGTATTTACTTTCTTGCACCCTGGCTGTACGTACGTGTACATGCTACATACGCGCCTCTACTACAACACATGCCCTTCCTTACTCGGCCACGGTTCATCGCTTCAGCCTGCAGACAGATCGATCGACCAGTATGTACATACACGTTCGCGACCAGAATAACAATGCTACGTACGCTTCAACCAGGTGGGTCACGACTATAAGGAAGGATAAGGAGGCACTTCCTTGCGTGTGAAGATGTAGCTGGTGGGTCCCAGAAGTCATGGGGGAAACATTTTTTCTGCGAAATATGGTGGCTCGTCTGGTGGGTCCCTGCTGTCAGGTGGAGGAATCATTATTTTGCGCGTAATTAGGTTGCACTTCCTTGCTACGGCCGTGGACCAAGCTTTCGGCCTCTCCAGATACATTATTCTTCCGATGGAAGTCGTTCCTTAACCACGTTGACCACGCTGCGCCGAGAGCACCAAGGCGGTGGACAACGGCGAGGCCTAGGAAGGGGACGACGTGGAGCCGGGGAAGACGCGGCGGTGGATGCCCATGCGTACAAGAGTACGAGGGTTGACTCGTTCCGCTGCGGTGTGAGGCTGTTGTCGCCGCAGAATAACAGGGGGTGTGGGTGAGTAGAGGGATGGCCTAGCCAGTGGTGGGAGTAGTAGGGGGCGGTGAGGCCTTCGCGGCAGCAAAGCCGGCCACTGGAGGCAGGAGCAGGCGGCACGACCGGTGCTGGTTTGGGAGACTGGAGCAAGAAGACCAGAGGTGGAAGAAGCACTACGGCCGTTGGATGGACATCGTACGGTCACTAGAGCTAGAATCGTCCATATTGATGAAGTTGACAAAGCCGTCCATCCGCGTCAACTTAGTAGGCCCACAAGTTAGACTCCCACTATGGTAGGTCCCAATTAGCTAGGGGAGTATTCATTTTTTGAGCATAATAGGGAGGTACTTCCTTGCATGCAAAGATATTGTTGGTGGATCCGAGATGTAAGCGGATGGGGGGCGTTTTTTCGTGAAATACAGAGGCCCTTCCGATGGGTCCCAGCTGTCAGGTGGGGGAATCATTATTTTGCACGTAATAAGGAGGCATTTCCTTGCTGCGCCCGTGGACCCAACTGTGAGCCTCTCCACATATAGTCCACTTCCGATGGATGTCGTTCGTTGACCATGCCGCGCAGAGAGCACTAGGGCAGTGGATGACGGCGAGGCCTGGACGGGGACGACGTGGAGCCGGGGAAGACACGGAAGGGGATGCCCACACGGAGAGGAGTACGAGGGTTGACTGGTTCGGCTGCGGTGTGAGGCTGCCGTCACCGTAGAATAACACGGGTTGTGGATGAGTAGATAGTAGAGGGATGGCCTGGCCAGTGCTGGGAGTAGGGCGGGGAGGTGAGGCCTGCACGGCAGCATGGCTGGCCACTAGAGGCAGGAGCAGGCGGTCTAGCCGGTGCTGGTTTGGGTAGCTGGTGTAAGAAGAGCAGGGATTGAACAAGCAGCAAGACCGTTCGGTTAAAATCCAATGGTCACTACTGGTAGAATCGTTTGTTGACTAAGTTGACAAATCCCTACGTCCACGTCAACTTAGTAGGCCCACAAGTTAGCCTCCAAATATGGCGGGACTGACCTAGCAACAGGGCTATTCATTATTTTTGTGCGTAATAGCTGGGGGATTCGAGCTGTGAGCAGGGGGATGTTTTTTTCGCGAAATACAGAGTCCCTTCCGGTGGGTCCCAGCTGTCAGGAGGAGGAATTATTATTTTGCATGTAATAAGGAGGCACTTCCTACACGCAAAAAAGGAGCCACTTAATTGTATGCGGCCGTGGACCCAGTTGTCAGCCTCTCCATGTACTGTCCTCTTCCGATGGATGTCGTTTGTTGACCACGCCGTGCCGAGAGCACCAAGGCAGTGGACGACGGCGAGGCCAAGTAAGGGAATGACCCGGAGCCGAGGAAGACTTGGTAGTTGTTTCCCATGTGGCGTGGGTACGAGGGTTTACTTGTTCGAGCGTAGTGTGACGCTGTCATCGCTAGAGAATAACAGGAGGTGTGGGTGAGTAGAGGGATAGCCAGGCCAAGGATGCGAGTATGATGGGGCCATGAGGCCTTCCCGGCAGCACAGCAGGCCACGGGAAGCGGGAGCAGGCAGTTTCGCCGGTGCTGTTTTGGGCGGCTGGAGCAGGAAGATTAGAGCCTAAAGAAGCACGATTGCCGTTAGATTGACATCTAACGGTCTAACGCTGGTAGAGTCGATTGTTGACTAAGTTCGTTTTTTGAGAAATCATGTATGCAGGAACTTATTAAGCCCACAAGTCAGCATCCAAATCTGTGGCAGACAACATAGAGCCCATTTTCTATTTTTTTAATAATTTGAGGCCCATTTGCTAATTATTAAGGAATTTATTACAGCCCATTTTCTACCCAGGACCATGGTCAAAAAGTTCAACCTTATTTTGCATATTTTGTTGGACTCCAAACTATTTTAATACAGTAATGATAAACATTTATTTATTAAGAACTTATTGATTGCGAAAAAAAATTGTTTTTGTAAGCAAATAAGACGTGGGACAATTGAGTTGGTTTAAGGGAAAACCACTGGTAAAAAAATCAACGCTGGCTGCTGAGTTGGTGTGGTGGCAGAGTCTTCACAAAGATCTGCATGCCACCACGCAGGTGCTTGCCGAGTCGGCCTAGAGGCCGCATGTCGCCATGCAGGTGCCTTCCTAGCTGGTGTGCTGGAAGCTGCATGGGAACGGCGGTAGAGTCTTGGCAGATGTGGGCCTCGCTGCGGCCCCGCGGACGTCTTCGGCAAGAGTCTTGTCAGGGCCCCGACAAGGGTCTTGCCGTGGCATCGTGGTCGTCCCTGGCAAGGGTCTTGCTGGGGGTCTCGTGGGTATCCATTGCAAGGATCTTGCCGAGGATCATCATCTTCTGTTTATCATCTAGTCTTGTGTGCTTCTGGTATCAACAAAGATCTTCATGCCACCATGGAGGTGCCTCCCGAGCCTCGGTTCCAAAGTGGTTGATGGTGTTCGAACTCTTGGGCTCAAGGGTGGCGGCTCTGCTGGTGTTGGGCAAGTTGCCCAGGCAAGGTTCTAGTCGGGGCTGTGGAGGCCGCCCCGGCAAGGGCCTTGGCGGGGGAGCTCACCTCGCCCTTCTACTCTTCGTGTTTCTGGCTTGGCGTTACTCTGGTTGTCTTGTGGCTTTGCTTCCTTCCTCTTCCCCGCTAGGTGTGGCCGCAGGCGCGGCTCCAACTGCCCGTTCACAAGTAAAGGGTTACAAAATAGGACCCCTCCTTTTGTGCACCGACAAAATCGATGAGAGAGTGAGATCTCGCGCTGTCAGCACTCACTTTGGACTCAAGGTGCTCAATCAGCTCCAGATCTGTGGGATCGAACTTGACACCAGCAAGAAGTACCGGCCAATCCTTCTTGGACTTGCATCGGTTAATTCCAGTTATATGGTACTCAATGTATGATTAATCGACTGTTTTAAGTGAATGATGAAAGATTTGACAGATAAGTGGTACTCCAAATCTGAAGTCCACAATACGTGAACACGCCGCCAGGACTCTTGTGTCACCTCACACGCAACGTGTTGTCACGTCAATTCAGTGTGAGGACATGATGAATAATTTGACCGACGTGTACTAGTACTACTATTGTACTACTTACTAGTCGTATTTAGTGTCACATTTTAACCATAGGTTTAACTAACAAAATGTCAATGCATGTCACCGAAAATTATGCTGTTGGAAAGTATGTTCAAATACGAATCAAACAATATAATTTTTTGTGACATGCATTAACATTTAGTTAGTTAAATTTATGGTCAAAATTTGACACAAATTACGAAGGGGGCCAATAAACTAGGAGGGAGGTAGTAGTACGAGTAGCGCAATATACGGTATAGAGGACTAGTACAAATTTAGAAATGGAGTATGAAGTTACAAGGTTGTGTGACAGACTTTGTAGGCTACATGAGTAATACAAAATATAATTTCCATTTGACAACACTTTCACCAATAAGTACACACTTGAAGCCTAATTGATATATATGGCTTCTTGCACAGCATCTCCATAATCATTATCAGTACGTCCTACGCAGGTGAGTTAGGATGCACTTGATCCCAGAAAGGTATCTATCCTTCAAACTAACAATAGTACATAATATCCAACAGAAGAGGGACATGCCACAGCAGCAGGATACATGGCTCAGTGTAGATATCAGTACGAATCAAGTTGTGCATATTTGCTGTTGGCATGAACCACATCGACGCATGTTGGGTTTGCAAAAGCCATTCATCACTGTTGGATCACGAGTTCCGGCAGACCCTCAAGGTTAGAACACTAGGGTGCACGCGAAGGTTTTCTCCCTGTCAATCCACACCCTAACTCTCTAAGATCTCGCGGACGAACTCGATGAAGTTGCATCACAAAGACACAAGATTTATATTGGTTCGGGCCACCGTTGTGGTGTAGTACCCTACACCAGTGTGTTGGTGGTTAATTGCCTCTTGCGCTGATGATGAACAGTACAAGGGGAAGAACAACCTCCTAAGGTTGAGGTGTTCTTATGCTTGGCAAACTTGTGTGGGTGAGGATCGGAATCAGATCTCTCTCTCTCTCCCTCTCGGTTCATTTCTATAGGGCCCCCCTACTATGGTGGCTAGTTCTACTTATATAGGCCCTGGTCCTCTCCCCAAATATTGAGCGGGAAGGGAGCCAACAACGGCCAATTCGAAAGGTGACAGCTAGTACAGCTTATCCTAACAAAAGGCTCGGGTGATGACGCCGTCTTGGGCTCCACGGTGACCTCCATCTTGCCGTCCTTCTGGTCGGTCTTGTTGCTCCAATATGGAAACCTTTGCTTGATGCCTCGGTACTCTGTGCCTGCGCTTGCACCCTTGGCACCAAAGAGGAAGCAAGGACACTGCCCGCTGGCGCCCGCCTGGTCTCAATCGTCATGGCTCATCTCACGAGGACCTCGCGAGGTTTTCCTTGCCTTGATCTCTCCGCCCCTCGTGAGCCTGCCTGGCGAGGCCACTCCTAAGGAGGTCTTTCGTCGTCCGCCTCGCAAGGCGTGGCCCCTCGCGAGGGTCTTGAATTCCTTGTCGATGAGGATGGGCCGTACAGACCTGCCAGCCCAGCCACGCCGTGGGCTGCAGGCAGGCAAGTCTAGGGACCCCCGTTCCCAGAACGCCGACAGTAGCCCCCGGGCCCAAGGTGCACTCAGGCTTAGCTTCGAGGCGAAGCCAAGGGTCAAGTGTGGAGCACCGCGTGCCCCAAAAGCCTGCGGCCTCGGTTGATGCATGGTGGTTTATTGGACGTGGGCGTCTCCGCTTCCCCACGCTGCCTCGGCAACTGCCCGACTTGACAAGTCCCTGCGACATGCAAGGAGAACCATCATTACATGTGATCACGGGGGGCGCTGGTTGGCCTTCTCCTGCTATAAATGAGGAAGGGGGCGGAGCCTCCATCCCCCACTATTTCCCATTCCACTTGCTTCTTCTTCCTTTGCTCCTCCACCGACTCCAATGGCGCCGTCGAAGAGGTTCTCCGCCGTGGAGAAAGGAAAGGCCCCTCACGAGGGGCCCAGCACCCCGGCGCCAGACGCGGCCGCCCCCGCAAGCACAACATGACTCCCGCCATGGCCCCCCGCTCCCGGGGTGGCACCGCTGCGCGTGGTGGTGGTCGCTCTGGTCGCGGCAGCCCTCCCGATGAGGTGAGACGTGTCGTGGTTGTGCGACCTCCCCGACCACACTTCCACGCGGCAGAGGTGCTGCCGGAGTTTGTTGTCTGGTCGAAGGATCTGGCCGGCAACTGGCTTCAGCTTCCTCCTTCTTCGTCGACGAGTTGCCGCCCTCTGGTCCAGGCGGGCTCTGGCTGCAGGCGGACGGCTTCTGCAGCAGGGCTTCCTGGGTCGCACTTGAAGTCTCTGCCACGGGCAACATAGCTCTGGCCCGCGGTTGGCAGACGTTCGCCCGTGCGCGCGGCCTGGGAAGGCGGTGCACCCTCCATTTCAAGTATGATAGTGATACGGCTCCCCTACATGAGGGTGTTAAGGGAAGATGGTCGCCGCGCTGGGTGCTGCCCTGAGACGAACGACGGCGAGGATGTGCTCGGTCTCCGCAACGGCCGCGATGAGGGCGAGCCCGCCGGCCGTGCCTCGTCCAGCTACGGTGGCTCTTCTCTTGATGAAAGCTCCATTAGCGGTGGCTGCGACCAGCCGACACGCCACCGCGCTCGCTTCAAAGGTGGTAGTGGGTCATCTCATCACCGCGCCTCCGTGAAGCACCAGGAGGGATCCGGCTAAGATTGGGACATCGCTGGAGGCCTGCCCCCATGGTTCGCTGCAACACCACTTTTGTTTTGCTCCTCTTTTCTTTCCTGCATCAAAATGAAACCAGTATGGGCCCAGAGGGGCGTGTATCGAACTGTGGTTCCTCAATCATTATGCTATGCTAGTTATTTCTGTGCTATGTCGTTATTTTGTGCGGAGATAACTTAGCCTGGCTCGTTCGGGGCATGCTTTTCTTCATGAGGCACTTGTTTCCTCGTGCCTGATGTCTACTACACAACCTTCTTCTTATAGACGTTGTTGGGCCTCCAAGTGCAGAGGTTTGTAGGACAGTAGCAAATTTCCTAAGGTTTATCAATCCATAGGAGGCGTAGGATGAAGATGGTCTCTCTCAAGCAACCCTGCAACCAAATAACAAAGAGTCTCTTGTGTTCCCAACACACCCAATACAATTGTAAATTGTATAGGTGCACTAGTTCGGCGAAGAGATGGTGATACAAGTGGTATATGGATAGTAGATAAAGGTATTTGTAATCTTAAATTGTAAAAATAGCAAGGTAACTAATGATAAAAGTGAGCGTAAACGGTATTGCAATGTGTTGAAACAAGGCCTAGGGTTCAGACTTTCACTAGTGTAAGTCCCCTCAACAATAATAGCATAATTGGATCACATAACTATCCCTCAACATGCAACAAAGAGTCACTCCAAAGTCACTATTAGCGTAGAACAAACAAAGAGATTATGGTAGGGCACGAAACCACCTCAAAGTTATTCTTTCCAATCAATCAGTTGGGCTATTCCTATAAGTGTCACAAACAGCCCTAGAGTTCGTACTAGAATAACACCTTAAGACAAAAATCAATCAAAACCCTAATGTCACCTAGATACACCAATGTCACCTCAAGTATCCGTGGGTATGATTATACGATATGCATCACACAATCTCAGATTCATGTATTCAACCAACACAAAGGACCTCAAAGAGTTCCCCAAAGTTCCTACCGGAGAATCACGACGAAAATGTGTGCCAATCCCTATGCATAGATTCATGGGCGGAACCCGCAAGTTGATCACCAAAACATACATCAAGTTAATCACATGATATCCCATTGTCACCACAGATACGCACGGCAAGACATACATCAAGTGTTCTCAAATCTTTAAAGACTCAATCCGATAAGATTACTTCAAAAGGGGAAACTCAATTCATTACTAGAGAGAAGAGGGGGAGGAGAAACATAAGATTCAACTATAATAGCAAAGCTCGCGATACATCAAGATCGTATCATCTCAAGAACACGAGAGAGAGAGAGAGAGAGAGAGAGAGAGAGAGAGAGAGAGAGAGAGAGAGAGAGAGAGAGAGAGATCAAACACATAGCTACTGGTACATACCCTCAGCCCCGAGGGAGAAATACTCCCTCCTCGTCATGGAGAGCGCCGGGATGATGAAGATGGCCACCGGAGAAGAATTGCCCCCTCCGGCAGTGTCGCGACCGGTTTTCCGGGCTCTAATTTCCAGAAAATGGTTGTTGTGCTCACCAGCCCCAGGATTACTGTTAGCTGATGAGGCACCAACTTGATACAGAAACTCCAAGCAAAAATACAAAATGTGTAGTACAAGACCATTGTGGCCTATGAGTACATCAAGTGGTTTCTAGTGGTTGAGGGCGGAAGCGGTTTGTGGATCACCACGGTCTATGGGACTCCATTTCCCACAGGAACAGCTGACCAGGTTAACTCCTATCTTCGTGAGGCTGCTATCACCGTTGCTTAGGTCCCGAGGCTGTCATCGCCACGCTCCTCTCCAAGCAAGCAATCTGGCCAAGACAATAGCCAGGGAAAAGCCAGTGAGTACTTTGAATGTACTCGCAAACATTAAGAACACAGGTATAATATAATTGATCAACATACACTGAAATATTCTATGATCACATCGTCAGTCATAAATAAAATCTTGATGCATGCAAGCAGGTTATTTATATGCAACCGGAATATGCAATGACAGAATAGAAATAAAATGCACCGATCGGATGTCTGAAGCGACGTCTCGAAAGGATAGTAAAAGTGAGCATGCCTCAGTAGGGCATCTTAGCGACACCACGTAAGGGGCTTATAAAGTAAATAAAATAACAAGAATGCCACAGTCGGGCATCTGAGCGACGCCACATAAAGGGCTTGTAAGTAAATGAAATAACGAACCTGCCACAGTCGGGCGTCTGAGCGACGCCACATAAAGGGCTTATACGAAAATGAAATAACAAACATGCCACAGTCGGGCGTCTGAGCGACGCCACATAAAGGGCTTATGAGAAAATGAAATAACAAACATGCCTCAGTCGGGCGTCTGAGCGACGCCACATAAAGGGCTTATGAGAAAATGGAATAACAAACATGCCACAGTCGGGCGTCTGAGCGACGCCACATAAAGGGCTTATATGAAAATGAAATAACGAACATGCCACAGTCGGGCGTCTGAGCGACGCCGCATAAAGGGCTTATAATCATAGTGAATATCCAGGAGGTGGTACCGACCCAGGGATATTCATCATTCCAAACAATGCAAACCGTTAGTCCATAATGATAACAATCATAACCATCATATATCACATGCCATCATCAATATTCGAGTTTAGTGGTTTCTCCTCCGAAGACCGACACTAAGACCGACACTTGACCCATCCCAGACTGTAATCCTTAACCATGGACACGGCTATTCAAATAGGTTTAATATCTCTGCAGAGGGTGTACTCTTTACCCACGAGTAACGGATTTCTTTAGTTCATCGGAACTAATTCCGTCTATGGTCTTTTAGTTGAAAACACGCCTGACTTGCACACACCAGCTTAACTTTACTCGTGTCTGGAATCACCCATGACACCTGTTAAGCAAAACTCTAAGTGGGGAGGCTACAACCTCGCGTAGCATGGGATCAAATTTCTATCGCGCGCTCTAAGGGGTGACCCCCTCTCGGTCCCAACAGGATACACCCATGCCCTCGGATCAGGTGGCATGCCTACCGGCTACAACCGGTATCTTCCACCATGGCCTCTCTGTATGGTGTGTGCCAAGACAAGGGTTAACAACTTACTGAACCATACCCCACCTACGGTAGGGACCAGTGGCAGTACGAAACAAGTATGGGGGTTACCGGAACAAGACTCGATCTATGGCCGACTCAGGAGGCTTATGAGTTCCCTGCATGACATGTATATCAAATATATTTCAACCGACGAAATCACCACCCATTATACCTTACTATGCCATACCGGACATAACCGTCCCGACGGGGACCGGCGACAAGCTCACTCCTACCCAAGGCAGAGGCTTTCCCGGATTCCTTTTCGGCATGCATGCAAGGCACATGAGGATGCTTACCATCACAAGTATATTCATTTCCAACAGCGAGGAAATCACTAATATGCATTCATGCAAATGATCGCATCATCACATAAAATAACGAGTTCTCCGAAATAAGGTGGTGTTATAATCGTGTCAACCAACACATCAAAAATATTATGCCAGGGTTCAAGATGCTTGCCTTCAAGGTGTGGAGAGGTGGGGGTGCTCTCCAAAACTTGTGAAAGTTTTCTTCCTCTCTCCAAAATCCTATTTTCAATAAATTTGAATTAACACACAATTTCAAAACAGCACAAAAAAAATTGTTTGAAATTTTTCAAATAAATATGATAAAAAACTAGACAAAAATTTAAATAGGACAGAAAAAGAATCAATCAAAAATCATTTTCTGTTTAAAAGTTATAAGAGTTTTAATCTAAGGACTCATCTGTAATGAAACAGAAAGTTCCCAGGGGCTAACTTATAAAAACGGAAAACGCTTCGATTGAGAGTACGCCGGCCCAGAGGGGAGACGCATTTTGGCAGAAGACGTTTTCAGAAAACGGTTTGTTTAAAAGATCAGAGAGGCTGACAGGCGGGTCCCGCCCGCCAGGTTTGAAATTTCAAAAGAGGCGGCAGAGCTCAACGGTGCCTGAGAGCCGGGGTGGTCGCCGGCGGCGATCCACGGCGAGGTAGGGTGATCGGGGGTTACCTTCGTGTTCACCGTGTCCTTCCGCGTCGGTGGGTGGTGGTGGTGGTCACCGGCGAGCACTGTGTCGACGGCGGCCCATGCTCCGGCGGACAGCGGTTCGGGCAGTCGTGGATCTTGCCGGAGGGAGCTGCGGTGTTCAAATTGAAGTGGGGGTTAGCCTACTGGAGGTGGTACGGGGCTATGAGCAAGAGCAGGGCGGCGGAGGAGTTCTCACCAAAGAGAATGTTGCCGGAGCCCGAGGCGGACGGAGGTGGCTGGAGTCGAAGAAGAAAGGCCCCTCGAGGCTCTCCCAGTGGCTAGGCGGGGTCTAGTGAGGTGGTGGAGTTGTGCGGGGGCGAGAGCAAGCTCGGGGGTGCTATTTATAGCCGGCCCGAGGCGGTTGCCGTGAACGGATAAGTCCGGCGGGTGATTACGCCGGCGATGTGGCGGGACGGTCGGCTTAGGGGCTTGAGCATCGCCTAGGTGGAGCAGTGGTGCCATTACAGGGTCCAACTCAGCACGGGAGGGAGGGTTATGGCCTGCCCTCGACGGAACGGCAGCACGGCCCATTGGCGGCAGAGAACACGCTCTGCACGTGCCAGGCCACGGCGACGGTGCTGCATGCGTGCGCTGGCAAGGAGATGGCCACGTGGAGCTACCAGGAGGGTTGGGCAGCGCCGAACGGCGTTCTGCCGCGGTGTTGCCCCCTGTCGGCTGTTACGGTGGTTCTGCCGCCGCAAAGCACGCCGGCGCAGGCGGGCCAGTGCGCCACCGACGCCAGGAAGGCGCCAAGCGCGCGTGTGAAGCTCCGGACAAGAGGGAGGGGCTTCGAGCATCGAGCCAAATGCACGGTGGGCATGTGACTGAAGTTCTGTCGGCGAAACGACACTGAAACTCTGAATTTACTGAACATGAACAAAAACAATGCACGCCAAGTGTTCGACAGAATGATTCTGGCTTCTAGGGATTTTTCCTTGAGCTGATTTTTGGTGGAGTGGTCTCTCATTGCACCTGGAGGCTGCCTGAATTTTGGTAGAATTTTTGGAGAAGAGAAGATATGAATTTCACCAAATTTGACAAATCTGGTCCAAACTTGCAGAGGCTGAAACTTGAAAATTTTGGAAAGAAGAAGAGTGGATCTTGATGGCTCTAGGTTGTGGGTGCTAAGGACTATCCAGAGGAGTTGGTTTGAGATCAAAACTCAAAGGAAATTAGGTACTTGCTTTGCAAATCACCTAGGCTTAAAATAATTGACAGAATTGTTTTGGGGAATAGAATAAATGAAATAAAATCCAAAAATGGGTTGGACTTGTTGGAACAGAATGAAAATGTGGTTGATCCACTCAAAAACTTCAAATAACATCATTGGGTTTTTGCATAAAGTTGAATCATAAGCTACTACCAACATCCCATAATTTTTGTGGAGGCTAGAAAGAAATATTTAAATGGGTTGTAGTGCAAAATTGCACTCTGGACCAGAGAAGAAAATTGGGTGTAGAGCTCAAAATATTACATGAATAAAAGATATTTTTGCATAAAAGTGATTTAAAAACATCACATGACATCTCCAAATTTTGGTTGGAACTTTAAGTGAATTTATCAAATGGTTGTAGTTCAATTATGGCCATATAACCTTGGAAAACCATTTTTCAAGAAAATAAAGATCAAGCAAATTAATTATGTAATTAGTTCTACTAATAAAAGAAGAGTTTTTCTTGAGAGGTTAAACAAGTCCAATAACATATTTGAAAAGTTTTCATTTTGGGGGAAAAACTCCATAATAACAAGGGAGAAAAAGGTTCAAAAATAAAAAGGGAGCCCAGAAAATAAAAGTTTTAATTTCCTGGCAAAATTTTAATTTATTAAAACAAGGTCAAAATTTTGGGGTGTCACAGGCAGGGTGTCGGAACGGGTCTAGATTGGTTTTTGGTGGCTACAGAGGCTTCTGGCTGTGGAACTCCTGATCTATGTTGCGTTCTGAAAGTTTTAGGGTATATGGAGTTATATAGGCATAAGAAATACGTCAGGGGGGCCACGAGGGGCTCACGAGGGTGGAGGGCGCGCCCAGGGGGGGTGGGCGCGCCCCCCCTGCCTCGTGACCTCCTCGCAGATCCCCGACGTGCACTTCAAGACTTCTGGGCTTCTTTCCTTCCAAAAATGAGTTCCGTGAAGTTTCAGGTCAATTGGACTCCGTTTGATTTTCCTTTTCTTCGAAACCCTAAAACAGGGTAAAAACAAAAACTGGCACTGGGCTCTGGGTTAATAGGTTAGTCCCAAAAATGATATAAAAGTGTATAATAAAGCCCATAAACATTCAAAACAGTAGATAATATAGCATGGAGCAATGAAAAATTATAGATACGTTGGAGACATATCAGCATCCCCAAGCTTAATTCCTGCTCGTTTGTAACACCCTCGATGCGACTATAGCTCCCACGTGTCGAGGCACGACTTAGAGACATAATCGCATTGAAGGCATATGTCGCAAGTGAGGTAAGCGTCACACAACCCATGTAATACATAAGGGAAAGAGATACATAGTTGGCTTACACTCGCCACATCACACCATTACATAAATAAACATTACATCAATCAAATACACTCATGGTCTGACTACGGAACCAAAATAAAAGAAGAACCCCAAATGCGACAAAGGTCCCCGATCGACCCCAACTGGGCTCCACTACTGATCAACTAGAACGAAACAACACAAAGGACAAGGTCGTCATCGAGCTCCTCCTGACCTTGGTTGCGTCATCTGCACGGACTCATCGGCACCTACAAGCTGGTTTTGGAAGTATCTGCGAGCCACAGGGACTCAACAATCTCACACCCTCACGATCAAGACTATTTAAGCTTATGGGTAAGGTAAAGGTATGAGGTGGAGCTGAAGCAAGCGACTAGCATATATGGTGGCTAACATACGCAACTGAGAGCGAGAAGAGAAGGCAAAGCACGGTCGATAAAAGTATGATCAAGAAGTGATCCTGGACTACTTACGCCAAGCATAACTCCAACAACCGTGTTCACTTCCCGGACTCCGCCGGAAAGAGACCATCACGGTTACACACGCAGTTGATGCGTTTTATAACGGATCTGGTGTCAAGTTATCTACAACCGGACATTAACAAATTCCCATCTGCCTATAACCGCAGGCACGGCTTTCGAAAGATTATACCCTGCAGGGGTGTCCCAACTTAGCCCATGACAAGCTCTCGCGATCAACGAAGGAATAGACCTTCTCCCAGGAAGACCCGATCAGACTCGGAATCCCGGTTTACAAGACATTTCGACAATGGTAAAACAAGACTAGCAAGACCGCCCGATGCGCCGACAATCCCGATAGGAGCTGCACATATCTCGTTCTCAGGGCAACACCGGATGAACACTACGTACAACTAAAACCAGACCTCGAGTTTCCCCGAGGTGGCGCTGCAAGTGGCTCTGGTTCGGACCAACACTTAGACAAGCACTGGCCCGGGGGGGCTATAATAAAGATGGCCCTCGAGAGAGCGACTCCCAAGGGAAAGGTAGGTGGTGGTGAGGCAAATGGTAGAAGTCAATGTTGGGCCTTGCTGGAGGAGTTTTATTCAAAGCGAACTGTCAAGGGGGTCCCATAAATCACCCGACCGCGTAAGGAACGCAAAATCCAGGAACATAACACCAGTATGACGGAAACTAGGCCGGCAAGAGTGGAACAAAACACCAGGCAAAAGGCCAAGCCTTCCACCCTTTACCAAGTATATAGATGCATTAATTATATAAGATATATTGTGATATCCCAACCAAAATCCTGTCCACCATGGAGAAATCTTCAACTTCACCTGCAACTAGCAACGCTATAAGAGGGGCTGAGCGAGCGGTAACATAGCCAATCAACGGTTTGCTAGGACATGGTGAGTTAGAGGTTTGACATGGCAATTGGGAGGCTGACAAGCAAATGGTAGGCATCGAAGCATTGGCATAGCAAGAGCGAGCAAACTAGCATAGCAAAGATAGTAGTGATTTCGAGGGTATGATCATCTTGCCTTAAATCCCGCAAGGAAGAAGAACGAGTCCATGAAGAAGACAAACGGACGTAGACGAACGGTTCCTCACAAACACGACGTTGTCGGAAACAACCCGAAGAAGCACACCGGAAAGAAGCAAACAACATAGTAAACAACAAACACATCAACATGGCATGAAGCACAAACGAGTATGACGCATGTCCGGTTTAATGAGGCACGGCATGGCAAAATGCACAAGCAATCCTACAAGTTAAGTGGAGCTCAATATGCATCGGGATGCATATTGACAGAGCACCACATCAATTATTTAGTTTGATCTCGTTTATGTACCAAACAATATTAAATGTTGTTAAACATGGCAAGAGGTGAAGCAAATGTAAACTACCTATCTAGTCAAGGTTAAATGAGGCCGGAAGCAACGAACAACAATTCCGGAAACTCCTCATATGCATATATTAGGTTTGGTACTGTTCTTCCCTAAACATAATTTTATAGTTTTTAAACATGCAAAGTAAAGCCACCATGTTAAACTAGGCATTTTTCTACCCCATTTACATATAAAGTTTGTTAGATTTGGAGCTACGGTTATTTAGTTATGAATTAAATCATGTTAACATGGCATAGGAGCAAATTAATGCAAACATCATTTTAGACATTTCAAACATGGATGAAAGTTGGATATTATTAATCTACACGAAATTCTGAGCAAGTTTCATATAAAACTTATTTCAAACCGATGCACGGTTAGTGAGTTATTAAATGCATGAACTAGGGGGACTATTCTGCAAAACTGCAAATCCTCGGATAATTGCTAAAATCACAGAACTGAAAAAAAACCTACACGAGCCGAAACTGAACTTGGAGCAGGTCCATCAGTAAAAAACAAGAGGCGCTGGGGGAGTGGCCTCACCCATGGGCTCGGCCCAGTCAGATCTGGAGGAGGCCGGCATGGGGCTGCGGTAGCTGGGCTGGGCCTTGGCGCGGTGCTCAGCCACGCAGCGCTGGGCCTTGGAGCAGACGAAGGGACCTGGGCTGCTCCTGGACGCAGAAGTGAGGGGTGCGGGATCGGTCAACGCGGGGACGACACCTCTCCTCATTCGTTGCAGGGGAAGCAGGGCGATGTAGAGGAGGCGAGCAGGTGCCGGTGACCGGGAGCAGAGCAAAGGGGCGGCGAGGTCTTGGGCATCGGGAAGGTCGGATCGACCGGATCCAGGGCACGGGGAGCCCGTTCCTGGCGGCGGCGGGGCTCCACAGCTTGCACGAGCTCGGAGCGACGAGGATCCGTTCCAGGACGAAGCAGCGGCGGGCGTCCATGGCGACGGAGTATCTGGGAGAGAGAGGGATTAGAGAGAGAGAGGAAGCCGAAGGAGAAGACGGGAGGAGGAGGCAAGGCGCTGGCCTGCGGGTTGACGGTGGCGACAAGGCTGACGAAGGGGCCGTCAAAGTCGCGAAGCTTGTGCGCGAGCAGAGGAGCTCGGGCTGCAGCTGCTGGCTGCTGCGGGCGCGGACGGCGACGACTGCGGGAGGCCGGACGCGTCCAGGACCAAGGGAGGAGGAGGCACGAGCAGGGACGAGGCCGGCGGCGTGGCTTTGGTGGCTGGGTTCGCCGGCGGGGTGGAGGAGACGAAGGCGGGTCGCACTCGGTGGCAGAGGGGGCAGAGGCGTGCTAGACCGTGGCCTCGATCCATCCTGGATCGGGCGCCGGCTGGCTGCTGTACGAAGGCTCGACGAGGGGTGGATCGGGAAAGAGGCTGGCGATTGGCTCGATGGGGAATGGGAGGATCCCGAGGTGGATGCGGGAGAGAGGTGGCTGCGGCGGCTAGGAGGATCCCTAGAAATTAGGGATTTGGTCTCGGTTTAGACTAGTATATATAGCGGGTAGGTTAGGCTAGGGGCTATCTCCTCCTTCCGATCGTAATCGGACGGACGGAAAAAATAGACTAGGGAGAAACCAACAAAGAAACGAAGATACTTTCGGGATGTTTGGGGATGATTCGGATCCAACGGTAACGACAGAGCGGGTCGGGTTCAGGACAACTTTCGGGCGCGCACACGAGAGTAAATTGCTGAAAGCCACCACATTTGTGGCAAGGATACTGCAAAACCACCATCTTTGCCAAAAATCACAAAAAACCACCACTTCTGTGGCAAGTGAATAACAAAATGCACTAAACAGAAACTAAGTCGCGTCTAACAGTAGAACTGACGGGTTGGCCCCACCTGCCAGGCTGATCTGGCATGCCTATGTGGATAATACGCTGAGGTGGATGGTGGACCCACCTGTCAGCCTCCTTCATTTAAGCTCCCCCTTTTTTTCTTATTGCTCCTGTTCTTCTCTCTCTCGGCAAAGGTGCTAGTCCGACCATGGTCGCCGGCAGGCAGAGCGCCCCCGCCCCTAAGCCTCGCCGCCGGGAATCCCCTTCAGCCGAGAAGCCCCGCCGCCCAACGAGCCCCGCCGGTGAACACCGGGGATGGCATCTCCTACCCGCCTCCTGCAGCGCCCTGCATCGCCGTCGGCTACCTTCGCCGTCCTTCTCTCTTTCTTTTCCTTCAATTGGGAGGCAGGAGAGAACGCCGGCCGACGAGCGAGATGACGATGTCGTGTCCTACCTCACCCGTGGGATGGATCCAGATAATGGGTCACGCTCGCCGCCCTCGTCCGCCTCGCTTGGGTGGGGGGG
>NC_057794.1:164503864-164544380 GCF_018294505.1 Triticum aestivum
CGGAGGGAGCTGCGGGGGCAGCGCGACCACGTGGGGGAAGCAGGGTCGGGGCTGGTGCGTGGAGGGGAGGCGGCGTCGGAGGGAGCTGTAGGGGCGGCGCGGCCTCGTGGGGGAAGTCGGCCGTGCGGCAGATCAGGTGCGCCGGCGGGCATGGCGTTGACTATGAAATAAGAAGAAGAAGAAGAAGAAAGTGAAAAGAGATAAGAGGCTAACTAGTGGGACCATCTTCCACCTCATCATACTATCCACATAGGCATGCCAAATCAGCCCGACAGACGGGTCCCGCCAGTCAGTTTTTCAGTTAGACGCGGCTCACAGCACGTTTAGTGCTTTTTGTTACTCACTTGCCATGGAAGTGGTGGTTTCTCGTGATTTTTGGCAAAGATGGTGGTTATGCAGTATCCTTGCCACAAATGTGGTGGCTTTCAGCAATTTACTCCGCACACGAGGGGGTCTGTGGTTGTGGAAAGAGGGGGTTGGGCTGAGAAGAGAGAGGAGAAGGCAGCCCGGCACGATTTTCGGAGACCGAAAACGTCCGACGAAGGTACCGGCAATGGTACCGCTATACATTTAACGGTTGGGCTATCAGATGGACTCCGAATGCGACGAAACTTGGCAGACGGCCTGTCTGCACTATAATAAGACCGCACGACAAGTCCCATCCCATTCCGAGAACATTTTTATGCCACTTATAAAATAATATTTTGGAGGTGCCGCGGGCGCGTGCGAGTGTGGTCGGGCTCAGAACGGACAACGGAGAGAACCGGCGGAACCAGAATGGATGCAAGTTTTATGAAAACGATGCCGATGCAATGCGCATGGTGCTGTGAGACGAGATGCATAACAAGAACAAAAGGCAAAACAACGGACAAAAACCCAACCATGGAGGAAATAATAAATCACATCTCCGGAAAAAGGCAAGATTCGGAGTTACGAATATGAAAAGTTGTATCCGGGGCGTTACAACACTCCACCACTACGAGAGCATCTCGTCCCGAGATCTAGGATGGCACCGGAGGGAAAAGGAAAAGGAAGAGAAGAGGTAAAACTAAGTTGCTTCTTCGACCAATGAGTGAAAAGATGACCAAGATTGCAAACAGTCCGTTAGAAAAGAGGAACAAGAAACATAATGAGAACTTGAAGGTTGCAAAGACATGATTGATGAGCACAATGGACAAGAAGGAATTGAAACCACTCTGGTTGAAACGAGATAAGAATAAATAAGAATGATATAATTTTGACAGCACTCCGACTGTAAATGGAAGAAATTGAACATGAACTTGAGAAGATGGGATGATACTTGATGAAATCAACAACACACTGCCTTCGGAACTATTGAAAGAGTGGCATAATGGGTAAGAAGGATCTCAGACAGCACTCAGGTTGAAAAGAGAGGCAAAACTTGACAAGATGAAAGAACTTGAAGAGATGACACAACAGTCCGGTTAAATGGATAAGCACGAAAAAAAACACGATCCTCACAATTCGGGATGATGAGCGAAGAGAGCAACATCACATTGCCTCCGAAAGAAGAAATAGAAGATAGATCATTGGAATGAAAAGAACGGAGAAGAAAATGACAATTTCTGCCACAAATGAACTTGGAAAGCGCCCTTCCAAGAAGGTTATAACGGAGTTGTTGGAAAACCAACAACGAAAAGAATAAGCTTGTAGTGGGGCTTATGGAAACATCGCAAGACTATGAGATGACATTCTGCCACTAACGAAAAACAATTGCTCGTTTGAGATCAACGAAGAGATGAAAAACCTCTTTCACCGAGAAGGATATGGAGAAAGCTTGGATCAATGATAAGCACCACAAATAGCAACATTCCCAATGGAAGGCTTTAGGTGAAATCTATACCAAGATAACTCCAAAGAAGAAGTTGATTGGACTGAGAAGAACTCATGCTCGAAGGAGTTGATGGGTTTAACTACCTCATTCTTGACAACATATGAATCATCCAACACGAACTCGAATTGTCAAGAATGACATGACACCACCTCAAAAGATAAGGTAGAAAGAATTGCACTTCAGAATGCAAGATGAAGAATACTTGAACTCCTCAAAACAAAACATGTGTTGAGCACCATGTTTACTTTTGAGTATAGCTTGGCGGATCTTAGCTTCGAGAGAAATTTTGAAGAACAAATGAAGAATGAAAGGAATCCTTGATGAACCATCATGTAGATCTTCCATGGAGAACTCCGGTAATAAAAGAATGATAGAAAGAAAGAGAAGTTGAAAGAACAAGGTGAGCCTTGTGATGATTTAGATGGAGCTTTGCGACGATATAACCAAGAAAACTTGGAACTCCGGAAAGAAAAGATGAATATTAGAACCGAGAATTACTTCATCATGAACTATCTCTGGAAGAAGGAATTAATCACTTGGATGAAACAAGAATAAGAATTATGTCATGCCTATCCTTCACCAATTGAAATTGATGACAAGCAACAGATTTGGCATACTACTTATTCTCATAGAAAGGATCAAGATAGATATGGCGCAAACTTTAGAAAATCTTCATGAACCACCGGTGGAATTTGGAAACAACGAATGAATTGATATGATAACCAAGGAAAGAGAACTCTTGAACGAACCACCGTAAGAATTGAAAATGAAAGTAACAAAGGCACAATTCACCGGGAAGAATTGGAAAACGAATGAAGATACTTGAGGCGATTTAGAAACATGAGAACGAAGAGATCATGAGCTGACTAGAGGGTATATGAACGAATCACCGGTAAGATTTGGAGAACAAGAGTTGAAGGTTGAGAATGAGTAATATTCAGAAATGATGGCATTCGGATTATCAAGAAAGGAAGCAACTCCTGAAATGCATCAGATGGTTGAAAAGAATTGTCACAATCAAAACAATTATGAGGATAGCATCAAGCTAGAACCATGAATCTTCAAGAGAATGGACCAAGATTTAAGAGAAATCCTTCTTCGGTCTTCAAAAGTTGAGAAAGATGATGAGAACCACCATGAATTGTTGAGATACTCCGGAATGAAAATTGGAAAGGTTGAACCAACGATGAAAATATTTCAAAGCGATCTTGGAGAAGGCATGTGACTGATGGAATCCATTCTTACGTCACACTTTGAAAAGAATTTGGGAATAGCACCAGAATAATTAGAAGAATCAGGTAAGATCCTGGGAAAAAAACCATGTGGGTTAGGGCCCACTCAAAAGAAAACACCGTTGAACAATTGATTGAAAGGGGGGATTGCACCGGTTGAATTAAATGGCTTGAATGAGATAACAACCTCGAAATATCTTGAACGGATTGAGAATGGAAACACAAGTCTTCCGAGATATCTTGAGCACTCCAGAACAAATGAAAAGCGAGAAGTGAAAGATTAAGAGGTGCACCGGTATGAACAAGCATTTGACACGAGGAAAAAAATATGATCAACACCGAAAGCTTGAAATTAACACCACCGGAGAAGAAACAATAATGAAGGACGATGAACTTGAAGCTCGTGAGCATCTTCACAAGGGATCACCGGATCAGAACATTGATCGAAAAGAGTGAAGTGACTTCACATGAATAAATGGATACTTGATTAAAATAAATGAGTCCTTGAAGAAAAAGGGGTGGGAGGGCGGGAAAACAAAGACAACTTGGGACGGATGAAAAAAACACCATTGAGAAAACTGAGAGGTGATCTTGCGAATGTTGAAATGATCAGATCCACTTGAAAAGAAGCACACCGGTTGGAAAGAATTGACATGACAATCTCGATGATCGAAAGGATTAGCACTCCCATAGAAATATGAGAACACCATTTAAGAAAGGTATGGATTCAACATTTGACTCAAAGCAACTCGAATACCACAAATAAAACAAAACAAAGGATTGGCTTGCAAAATAAGCCGGAACAAACATATGATAGAGATTCCGTCCGAAGTTTTCGTGGTGGGGCCCACATGGGCTCGAGTGTATAGCACCATCATGTACAAGGCAGTGCACATGACATACGAAGTGTCCCCAAACCAGCATAGCCAAGGGTTCTTTAAGACACAACGAGACCACTGTAAAAACGACCGTGGAAAGGCGAACCACTAGACGTCGAACCCCAATCTCATATCATGCATCTGTTGAAAAGATATTCTAGGAGCTACCTGAATTCCCACCTATAAAACTCCCGAAACTTTCCGGTTATGCAATCAGGTGTTGGGGACACAGGGGAAGCATAATATCTCACCAAAACTAGCAAATCCTACATCCAGCTGTATCCATCCTTCAACACATAACCAAGAAACCTTCGGAAATCATCTACCTCGACCTTCGAAAAGCATCTGTTATACAAGTTATGGCAATACTCCCGAACTCGCCCCAGTACTGGGTTATCAGGGTTATCTCACCAACAACTGCATAAAAGAGATTTTTGATGTCGGCAAATCTCAGGTATTCCAGAACTGCAATGATAAAATTATGATGACAACACCTCAGAGCTCAACTCCCCGGGACACTTCCACAAAACCCCTGACAGGAGGCACCAAGACAATGATCTCATCATAAAACCATCGGAATGATTCCAAGATACCCGCATGATCCTAAAATTTTTTTAGTGAAATTTGAGAAGAGAAGAGTCAAAACTCTACGTCAGGATGCCTCGCAAGAGTGACGAAGGGACTGAGGAGTAAAAAAGAATTCCTAAACTCTCCAATATATAATTCCTAAATGACTCAAAACATTTTTCTAGACACAACTCGGCCACTAAAAACGATCAAGCAATGGGGCTCCTAAGGTCGGGGAAGGCTCTGATTACCAACTTGTAACACCCTCGATGCGACTATAGCTCCCACGTGTCGAGGCACGACTTAGAGACATAATCGCATTGAAGGCATATGTCGCAAGTGAGGTAATCATCACACAACCCATGTAATACATAAGGGAAAGAGATACATAGTTGGCTTACAATCGCCACTTCACACCATTACATAAATAAACATTACATCAATCAAATACACTCATGGTTCGACTACGGAACCAAAATAAAAGAAGAACCCCAAATGCGACAAAGGTCCCCGATCGACCCCAACTGGGCTCCACTACTGATCAACTAGAACGAAACAACACAAAGGACAAGGTCGTCATCGAGCTCCTCCTGAGCTTGGTTGCGTCATCTACACGGACTCATCGGCACCTACAAGCTGGTTTTGGAAGTATCTGTGAGCCACAGGGACTCAGCAATCTCACACCCTCGCGATCAAGACTATTTAAGCTTATGGGTAAGGTAAAGGTATGAGGTGGAGCTGCAGCAAGCGACTAGCATATATGGTGGCTAACATACGCAACTGAGAGCGAGAAGAGAAGGCAAAGCACGGTCGATAAAAGTATGATCAAGAAGTGATCCTAGACTACTTACGTCAAGCATAACTCCAACAACCGTGTTCACTTCCCGGACTCCGCCGGAAAGAGACCATCATGGTTACACACGCAGTTGATGCATTTTATAACGGATCTGGTGTCAAGTTATCTACAACCGGACATTAACAAATTCCCATCTGCCTATAACCACAGGCACGGCTTTCGAAAGATTATACCCTGCAGGGGTGTCCCAACTTAGCCCATGACAAGCTCTTGCGATCAACGAAGGAATAGACCTTCTCCCAGGAAGACCCGATCAGACTCGGAATCCCGGTTCACAAGACATTTCAACAATGGTAAAACAAGACCAGCAAGACCGCCCGATGCGCCGACAATCCCGATAGGAGCTGCACATATCTCGTTCTCAGGGAAACACCGGATGAACACTACGTACAACTAAAACCAGACCTCGAGTTTCCCCGAGGTGGCGCTGCAAGTGGCTCTGGTTCGGACCAACACTTAGACAAGCACTGGCCCGGGGGGCTATAATAAAGATGACCCTCGAGAGAGCGACTCCCAAGGGAAAGGTAGGTGGTGGTGAGGCAAATGGTAAAAGTCAATGTTGGGCCTTGCTGGAGGAGTTTTATTCAAAGAGAACTGTCAAGCGGGTCCCATAAATCACCCGACCGCGTAAGGAACGCAAAATCCAGGAACATAACACCGGTATGACGGAAACTAGGCCGGCAAGAGTGGAACAAAACACCAGGCAAAAGGCCAAGCCTTCCACCCTTTACCAAGTATATAGATGCATTAATTATATAAGATATATTGTGATATCCCAACCAAAATCCTGTCCACCATGGAGAAATCTTCAACTTCACCTGCAACTAGCAACGCTATAAGAGGGGCTGAGCGAGTGGTAACATAGCCAATCAACGGTTTGCTAGGACATGGTGAGTTAGAGGTTTGACATGGCAATTGGGAGGCTGACAAGCAAATGGTAGGCATCGAAGCATTGGCATAGCAAGAGCGAGAAAACTAGCATAGCAAAGATAGTAGTGATTTCGAGGGTATGATCATCTTGCCTTAAATCCCGCAAGGAAGAAGAACGAGTCGATGAAGAAGGCAAACGGACGTAGACGAACGGTTCCTCACAAACGCGACGTTGTCGGAAACAACCCGGAGAAGCACACCGGAAAGAAGCAAACAACATAGTAAACAACAAACACATCAACATGGCATGAAGCACAAACGAGTATGATGCATGTCCGGTTTAATGAGGCACGGCATGGCAAAATGCACAAGCAATCCTACAAGTTAAGTGGAGCTCAATATGCATCGGGATGCATATTGACAGAGCACCACATCAATTATTTAGTTTGATCTCGTTTTTGTACCAAACAATATTAAATGTTGTTAAACATGGCAAGAGGTGAAGCAAATGTAAACTACCTATCTAGTCAAGGTTAAATGAGGCCGGAAGCAACGAACAACAATTCCGGAAACTCCTCATATGCATATATTAGGTTTGGTACTGTTCTGCCCTAAACATAATTTTATAGTTTTAAAACGTGCAAAGTAAAGCCACCATGTTAAACTAGGCATTTTTCTACCCCATTTACATATAAAGTTTGTTAGATTTGGAGCTACGGTTATTTAGTTATGAATTAAATCATGTTAACATGGCATAGGAGCAAATTAATGCAAACATCATTTTAGACATTTCAAACATGGATGAAAGTTGGATATTATTAATCTACACGAAATTCTGAGCAAGTTTCATATAAAACTTATTTCAAACCGATGCACGGTTAGTGAGTTATTAAATGCATGAACTAGGGGGACTATTCTGCAAAACTGCAAATCCTCGGATAATTGCTAAAATCACAGAACTGAAAAAAAACCTACACGGGCCGAAACTGAACTTGGAGCAGGCCCATCAGTAAAAAACAAGAGGCGCTGGGGGAGTGGCCTCACCCATGGGCTCGGCCCAGTCAGATCTGGAGGAGGCCGGCATGGGGCTGCGGTAGCTGGGCTGGGCCTTGGCGCGGTGCTCGGCCATGCAGCGCTGGGCCTTGGAGCGGACGAAGGGAGCTGGGCTGCTCCTGGACGCAGAAGTAAGGGGCGCGGGATCGGTCAACACGGGGACGACACCTCTCCTTGTTCGTTGCAGGGGAGGCAGGGCGATGCAAAGGAGGCGAGCAGGCGCCGGTGACCGGGAGCAGAGCGAAGGGGCGGCGAGGTCTTGGGTATCGGGAAGGTCGGATCGACCAGATCCAGGGTGCGGGGAGCCCGTTCCTGGCGGCGGCGGGGCTCCACAGCTTGCACGAACTCGGGGCGACGAGGATCCGTTCCAAGACGAAGCAGCGGCGGGCGTCCATGGCGATGGAGTATCTGGGAGAGAGAGGGATTAAAGAGAGAGAGGAAGCCGAAGGAGAAGATGGGAGGAGGAGGCAAGGCGCTGGCCTGCGGGTCGACGGCGGCGACAAGGCTGACGAAGGGGTCGTCGGAGTTGCGAAGCTTGTGCGCGAGCAGAGGGGCTCGGGCTGCAGCTGCTGGCTGCTGCGGGCGCGGACGGCGACGGCTGCGGGAGGCCGGACGCGTCCAGGACCAAGGGAGGAGGAGGCACGAGCAGGGACGAGGCCGGCGGCGTGGCTTTGGTGGCTGGGTTCGCCGGCGGGGTGGAGGAGACGAAGGCGGGTCGCACTCGGTGGCAGAGGGGGCAGAGGCGTGCTAGACCGTGGCCTCGATCCATCCTGGATCGGGTGCCGGCTGGCTGCTGTACGAAGGCTCGACGAGGGGTGGATCGGGAAAGAGGCTGGCGATTGGCTCGATGGGGAATGGGAGGATCCCGAGGTGGATGCGGGAGAGAGGTGGCTGCGGCGGCTAGGAGGATCCATAGAAATTAGGGATTTGGTCTCGGTTTAGACTAGTATATATAGCGGGAAGGTTAGGCTAGGGGCTATCTCCTCCTTCCGATTGTAATCGGACGAACGGAAAAAATAGACTAGGGAGAAACCAACAAAGAAACGAAGATACTTTCGGGATGTTTGGGGATGATTCAGATCCAACGGTAACGACAAAGCGGGTCGGGTTCAGGACAACTTTCGGGCGCGCACACGAGGGGGTCTGTGGTTGTGGAAAGAGGGGGTTGGGCTGAGAAGAGAGAGGAGAAGGCATCCCGGCACGATTTTCGGAGACCGAAAACGTCCGACGAAGGTACCGACAACGGTACCGCTATACATTTAACGGTTGGGCTATCAGATGGACTCGAATGCGACGAAACTTGGCAGACGGCCTGTCTACACTATAATAAGACCGCACGACAAGTCCCATCCCATTCCGAGAACATTTTTATGCCACTTATAAAATAATATTTTTTAGGTGCCGCGGGCGCGTGCGAGTGTGGTCGGGCTCAGAATGGACAACAGAGAGAACCAGCGGAACCAGAATGGATGCAAGTTTTATGAAAACGATGCCGATGCAATGCGCATGATGCTGTGAGACGAGATGCATAACAAGAACAAAAGGCAAAACAACAGACAAAAACCCAACCACTGAGGAAATAATAAATCACATCTCCGGAAAAGGCAAGAGTCGGAGTTACGAATATGAAAAGTTGTATCCGGGGCGTTACATCGTCCTCGAGTAGGTAAATGATAAAAATAGAATTTTTGATGCGGAGTGCTACTTGGCATAATTTCAATGTGATTCTTCTTAATTGTGGTATGAATATTCAGATCCATAAGATTCAAGACAAAAGTTCATATTTACATAGAAATAGTAATACTTCAAGCATACTATCTAAGCAACTATGTCTTCTCAAAATAACATGGCCAAAGAGAGATATCCTTACAAAATCGTATAGTCTGGCTATGCTCCATCTTCACCGCACAAAATATTTAAATCATGCAAAACCCCGATGACAAGCCAAGCAATTGTTTCATACTTTTGATGTTCTCAAACTTTTTCAATCTTCACGCAATACATGAGCGTGAGCCATGGACATAGCACTATAGGTGGAATAGAATGGTGGTTGTGGAGAAGACAAAAAGGGAGAAGATAGTCTCACATCAACTAGGCGTATCAACGGGCTATGGAGATGCCCATCAATAGATATCAATGTGAGTGAGTAGGGATTGCCATGTAACGGATGCACTAGAGCTATAAATGTATGAAAGCTCAACAAAAGAAACTAGTGGGTGTGCATCCAACTTGCTTGCTCACGAAGACCTAGGGCATTTTGAAGAAGCCAATCATTGGAATATACAAGCCAAGTTCTATAATGTAATATTCCCAGTAGTATATGAAAGTGACAACATATGAGACTCTCTATATGAAGAACATTGTGCTACTTTGAAGCACAATATATGAGACTCGCTATATCATGGTGCTACTTTGAAGCACAAGTGTGGAAAAAGGATACTAGCACTGTCCCTTTTTATTTATTTTCTTTTTTTATTTGGCCTTTCCTTTTTTTATTTGGCCTTTCTTTTTTTTATTTGGCCTTTCCCCTTTTTTTTTGGCCTTTCTTTTTTTGGGACAATGCTCTATTGAATGGTGATCATCACACTTCTATTTATTTACAACTCAAGAATAACAACTCGATACTAGAACAAAGATGACTCTATATGAATGCCTCCAGCGGTGTACCGGGATATGTAATGAATCAAGAGTGACATGTATGAAAGAATTATGAATGGTGGCTTTTCCACAAATACAATGTCAACTACATGATCATGCAAAGCAATATGACAATGATGAAGCGTGTCATAATAAACGGAACAGTGGAAAGTTGCATGGGAATATATCTCGGAATGGCTATGGAAATTCCATAATAGGTAGGTATGGTGGCTGTTTTGAGGAAGGTGTATGGTGGGTTTATGGTACCGGCGAAATTTGTGCGGTACTAGAGAGGCTAGCAATGGTGGAAGGGTGAGAGTGTGTATAATCCATGGACTCAACATTAGTCATAAAGAACTCACATACTTATTGCAAAAATCTATTAGTTATCGAAACAAAGTACTACGCGCATGCTCCTAGGGGGATAGATTGGTAGGAAAAGACCATCGCTCGTCCCCGACCGCCACTCATAAGGAAGTCAATCAATAAACAAATCATGCTACGACTTCGTCACATAACGGTTCACCATACGTGCATGCTACGGGAATCACAAACTTCAACACAACTATTTCTCAAATTCACAACTACTCAACTAGCATGACTCTAATATCACCATCTCCATATCTCAAAACAATCATCAAGCATCAAACTTCTCATAGTATTCAACGCACTCATAAGAGAATTTTATTATTCTTGAATACCTAGCATATTAGGATTTTAAGAAAATTACCATGCTATTTAAGACTCTCAATATAATCTAAGTGAAGCATGAGAGTTCATCTATTTCTTCAAAATGAAACTTCGACCATGCTCTAAAAGATATAAGTGAAGCACTGGAGCAAATGACAAACTACTCCAAAAGATATAAGTGAAGATCAATGAGTAGTCAAATAATTATGCAACTATGTGAAGACTCTCTAACATTTAATAATTTCAGATCTTGGTACTCTATTCAAACAGCAAGCAAAGCAAAATAAAATGACATCTAAGAATAGCAAACATCATGTGAAGAAGCAAAAACTTAGGATCAACCGGTACAAACCGATAGTTGTTGAAGAAGAAAGGTGGGATGCCAACCGGGGCATCCCCAAGCTTAGATGCTTGAGACTTCTTGAAATATTATATTGGGGTGCCTTGGGCATCCCCAAGCTTGAGCTTTTGTGTCTCCTTAATTCCTCTCATATCACGGTCTCCCTAAATATCAAAAACTTCATCCACAAAAAACTCAACAAGGACTCGTGAGATAAGTTAGTATAAACCATTGCCAAAACCTTATCATACTCTACTGTAGAAAATCACTAAAATTATTATTCAACATTGCATACTAAATGCCTCTGCATATTTAATAGTCCTATCCTCAAATAGAATCATTAAAGAAGCAAACATATCCAAACAATGCAAACAATGCAAACATAACAGCAATCTGCCTAAACAGGATAGTCTGTCAAGAAGGCTGCAACATCCATACTTCCCTAACTCCAAAAATTATGAAATCAAATTCCCATTGTAGTAAATTTATCAGATCCTAATATGCAAAAGGTTTCAACATTTTATCACATTCTGGCTTTTCTAGGGAATTATTGCAACAGCGGTAAACTTTCTGTTTTCAAACAGCAACATGTGGACTTCTAAAATAGGCATAGTAAAGACTATCAATGCCACTTTTATTGGAATAAAAGATGCAAAACATTGTTCTAAATAACAGAAAGAAAATCCTAACAAAATAAATTGACGCTCCAAGCAAAACACATATCATGTGGCAAATAAAAATATAGCTCCAAGTAAAGTTACCGATGAACGAAGACGAAAGAGGGGATGCCTTCCGGGGCATCCCCAAGCTTAGGCTCTTGGTTGTCCTTGAATATTACCTTGGGGTGCCTTGGTGTCGGTGTACAAAAAGAGGGGTAGAATTTTTGTACCCCTATAACTCTGCATGGGTAGTCCGAGCTGCGGGCACCACCACACCAAGCAAGGCAAGGGAGGTGAGCCAGGGTAAGACCGAAGCTCAAGAGAACTAGAACAACGCCAAGGCCAATACCATGAAGAGCAAAGGGGACGAAGCGGACTCCCCCGATAAGATCCTTGCTAGGGGACAGTTCGAGCAGCCCCGGCAAGACCCTTGCCCCGCGCCTATAGAGCGAATCACCCTTGAGTCCACTGCCCCCAAAGGGCAAGGATTCAGGAGACATCCCCGTGGCGGCATGCAGATCTTCGTGAAGACATTCAAGATCAGATACGCACTAAGGAGACGACAACCCTTGGCAGGATCCCAGTCGAGGAAAACCACATGGCCCCCGGCAAGCGCCTTGCCGGGGATGACAGCAGGCGCCTCGGCAAGACCCTTGACGGGGCCCCGGCAAGGCCCTAACCGAGGGCACCTACAGGGCCACCATCAAGCCCACGCCGACTAAACCTCCACCATCGCATGCATGCAGCTGCCGACCCAACCAGCTGGGCAGGCACCTGCGTGGCGGCATGCAGATCTTCATGAAGACCCACCACTGTGCCACCTCAGCTGCCTGCCTACCTACGTGGCATCGCAGGCGTCGCTGGCCAGGGCGCGTGTCGGCACAAGAAGGAGCGGCGAGGATGGACGAGGCAGATCTCTCCCCCGTCCCTGATAAAGCGAGGACACCTAAGCAAGACGCATTAAATGCGCCTTGTCATGTAATGCGAGGGATAACCTCGCATCACTGTTCCCTTCCCACCTCCTGTGTGCCACTGTGGCAACCCCTTTTCCTATAAATGGAGGCCCGAGGTGACCAGGAGAAGGATTCCGCTTTTTGGAGCTCCTCACGCCCCATAGCTAGCTCAAGAACACAAATATACAATCCACCAAAGCAGGAGTAGGGTTTTACGCATCGTTGCGGCCCGAACCTGGATAAATGAACCGTCTGCTACCTGTTAGATCCGCTCTTCTCACAACCCCGCGCCCCGCCAACCGTAGTAGGGATTCTTGTGATCCCATAGGTGTCGTTCCGCACCGACATCTCTGGCGCGCCAGGTAGGGGGCGCAGTTGTGAGAATCGGCTCTAGCAGTTAGTTCGGCGCTTCTTCATCATGATGGCGCCCAAGAAGAAGACGACGGTGGCGGTTGGCCAGTCGGAAGCCGGACAGCCCGTCCTGACGCGGGCGAGCAGTGGACCGGTCGCAAAGAGGACCCGGGGCGCTTCTCGGGAACACCAACACCATCCCAGCAGCTGGAGTTTGGGAGGTGGTGATGTTTGTGTGCCTGGTAATGGGCCACACGTCGCCAAATCCAAAGGCGGAGCCAAGTCCTTCGCGGGTGGAGCGGGGCCTTCCAAGGTCATCGCCGCCCCACCCGAAGGCAACGTGAGGGCCTCCAAGACTCCCACATTGGCGTCAACAGCACGCTCCTCCCAGGTAGTGCGCGACGAACGGCGTAATCACGCCGAAGATCCCGGGCGTCGCCGCGGGAAGAGCCCCGAGCGCCACTCCCGGGACGTGGAAGACCTGCCCACTCGCTGAGGCGCTGGTGAAAATGGCATGTGACCGCGGGGTCATGATAGAGCTCCTTCTGACATGGTCAGAAGTCGAAGCGCGTCGTGATCCATGCATGTTTCGCTACCACCGACGCCGGCAGAGGCCCTGGCGCGCGCGCAGTTGCTCCTTGACTTTCCTCCCACTACGGGGAAACTCAACGAATGGAGAGCCACTATCCGAAGCCTTGTTGCGGTGGCCAACAAAGACGAACCAAGTCCGGTGGGGCCCTCGGGTTAACGCTCCGATGGAGTCCCGCGGACCAGTGGCAGAAAAGCCGGTGGCGCCGCGCCCGTGGTGCATTCACCTCTTCCCCATCCGGTACCGCGGACGCCGGCTCATCACGATGTCGCGGGCGACGCCATCTCCATAGCATCGTCTAACCCGCGGACCCACTGTGATCAGCGCCAAGTTCTTCGGGAACGAGCCCATGAAGACGCTCGGACCACCATCGAGCGCCGGCGCGGAGCGCGCCACCTGTCAGACAGGCGAGCAGGGCCTGCTGTGAACCACACGGCACCGGAGAGCCATGGAGGCCTACCTTACGAGATAGGCTGTCCGGCTTTTACCCGTGAGCTGCGGCAGTTCTAGTGGCCCACTCACCGCACCTTCAAACCTGACGTTGGCGAAAAGTACAGCGACAAGACTCACCCGTCTGAGTTCCTCAGCATCTACACCATCGCGATGCAAACCGCCGGAGCCCGCGAGGATAAGGTGCTTGCGAATTACTTTCCATTGGCTCTTAAACCCAACGCCATGTCATGGTTGATGCACTTGCCAGTAGACTCTATTTCCTCCTGGTCGGATTTGTGCCATGAGTTTGTGGGCGCCTTTACTGGGGGTCACCAAGCCCATGGCCAAGCAAGCGACCTGCATGTCATTCCCCAGAAGGGAGGCAAGAGTCTACGCAAGTATATACAGAGGTTCAGCCGGGTACAGTACAATATCCCTGATGTTCACCCTGCCGCCATCATCAGCGCGTTCCATCAGAACGTGCGTAACCGCAATATGCGCGAAGAACTGGCAATGAACAAGGTGAAAGATGTGGCAAAACTTTATGTTCTCGCTGACAAATGTGCCCGGGTTGAAGAGGGAAGGAAGTACCGCGGCGAAGATGCCGGCGTGGAAACCGACTCCTCAGATGACGATACTGCCGCCCCGGCGAAGAAAGGCCGGCGCCGCAACAGGAAGCGGAAAGGTAAAGTTGTGCTTGCCGTCGAGGGATCTAGCGACTCCGGCTCCGAAAAGAAAACCAAGGCAGATGACCCCGGCAAGGAAATTGTCGGATGTGTCGCCTGCCGGGCCTTGGTGGCTGCTGAGAAGCCAGGAAACTCCGACAAGCAATACTGCAAGATCCATCGCACCAAAGGCCATGATCTCCAGGACTGCCGACAGGTTGAGCTCCTGGCTGAGAAGTAGAGGGATGAATATGAGAGGCGGGACAAGGAGAAAGGCCAGGACAGTGCTGAGGGGTCCGACAAGAAGCGTGACGGCCAGGCGGGCCGTCGCGGCAAAGACAAACAATGGGAGAGGCCTGCCTGGGGCCATGACAAAAAGCCAGAAGTCGATGATCACGAAGAGGACGATGACTCTGGTGACCAAGGATTTCAGAAAGCTACAGAAGCCATGTGCGTCGATGGCGGTGCCTCGCTGCATACCTCTCACCGCCAGCTTAAACAGTGGGCATGTGAGATTATAGCGGCGGAACCGTCGTTTGATGCCCAAAGGCCGCTGAAGTGGTCCAGCACACCTATCATTTTTGACACTGAGGATCACCCTGATCGCACTACTGCGGTCGGGTGCTTGCCATTGTTGGTTTCACCAACAATATGCAACCTCAAGGTGACAAAGATGCTAGTCGATGGCGGGGCCGGTCTGAACTTAATCTCACCTGCTGTGATCGAGAAATTGCAGATTCCTGATGAAGACCTCGAAGAGACGGGCACGTTTCAGGGGGTCTACCCGGGAAGAAGTCAACCAAAGGGAAAGGTCACGTTGCCCGTGACTTTTGGAAGTGATCTGAACTATAGGACAGAAAGGGTTGTGTTCGACGTTGCCAAGATCCCCTTGCCTTACAACGGGATCCTTGGCCGCCCAGCGCTGGACAAGTTCTTGGCGGTGTCACATTACGCCTACAACACCCTGAAGATGCCGGGGCCTGTGACGATCATCACCGTCCCATCAGACAAGAAGGATGCGCTAATTTGCGCTGACCAACTCTATCAACAAGCAGTTGCAGCAGCCACCATTGCCAAGGCGCTTGCTCCTGCCGCTGGAGCCCCGAGAAGGCAAAAGAAGAGGACCGGTGAGACCGCAGGCACCCACTCTGGCAAGTGCACCTCTTCGGAGTGTAGCGCTCCTGTCCAGGACGTGCCAGAGAGCTCCGCCGACAGAAACAAGAAGTCCAGGGCCACACCACCGGGAACCAAGAAGGTTTCTGTCAAGGAGGACGGCACGGGAGGAGCTTTTACCATAAGCTCCACCCTTGACGATAAATAGGAAGACGCGCTCGTCACCTTCCTGTGGGCGAATGTCGATGTGTTTGCCTGGCAAGCATCCGACATCCCCGGCGTTCCCAGGAAGGTGATTGAGCACCACCTTGTTGTCTGTCCTCATGCATGGCCCATCAAGCAGAAGGTCAGAAAGCAAGCTTTGGAACGACATGAGTTCAACACAGGGGAGATCCGGAAACTGGAAGCAGCGGGTTTGGTAAGAGGAGTGCTCCATCCAACGTGGTTGGCCAATCCGGTGGTAGTGCGCAAGGCAAATGGGAAGTGGAGGTTGTGTATTGATTACACATATATTAATAAGGCTTGTCCCAAAGACCCCTTCCCGCTGCCGCGCATCGACCAGATTGTTGACTCCACAGCTAGGTGTGATCTGTTGTCATTCCTCGATGCCTACTCTGGCTACCAGCGGATCTTCATGGCAAGGGAAGATGAAGAGAAAACGGCATTCATCACCCCATGTGGTACGTATTGCTTTATACGGATGCCTTTCGGGTTGAAGAGTGCTGGTTCAACATTTGCAAGGGCAGTCCAGATTGGTTTTGAACCCCAGCTCCATAGAAATATGGAAGCCTATATGGATGATATAGTGGTCAAAACCAAAAACAGGGCAACCCTCGTATCAGATTTACAAGAAACATTTGCAAACCTACGCAAGATCAATCTCAAGCCAAACCCTGAGAAGTGCGTCTTCGGCATCCCGTCTGGCAAGCTTCTCGGGTTCTTTGTGTCACAGCGTGGGATAGAGGCCAATCCGGACAAGATCAAAGCTATAGAGCGGATTGAAGCACCCAAGTGAGTCAAGGATGTGCATCGGCTTGCCGGTTGCGTTGCCGCCATGAGCAGGTTCTTCTCCAAGTCCACCGAGCGCGCCCTTCCCTTTTTCAAGATTTTGAAAAAGGCGGGGCCCGATGGAGTGGACACCAGAAGCCGAAACAGCATTGCAAGACTTGAAGAAGTACCTCTCCTCCGCGCCAATACTAGTTGCGCCTAGGCCACAGGAACCGTTGCTGTTGTACCTGGCGGCAACGAACTAGGTGGTCAGCGCCGCACTAGTGGCACAGAGAGAAATTAATGATGAGGTAATAGCAGCGACGGAGCCTGATGCCACCAATGCCGAGACGACGCAGCCGGATGGAGTGCCGCCAAGGAAGAAGATAATGTAGCACCCGGTCTACTTTGTTAGCTCCCTTCTCCAAGGGGCTAGATCAAGGTACTCCGGTGTGCAGAAACTGCTCTTCGGCCTTCTTATGCCCTCGAGGAAGCTGCGTCACTACTTCGAGGCGCACGAAATCACTATCGTCACTCGGCTCCCTCTGCCACGGATATTGCACAATCCAGACGCAACGGGAAGGATCGTAGAGTGGGCATTGGAACTGTCCAGCTTTGGCCTCAAGTTTGAGAGTACCTTGACAATTCAAAGCTGAGTCCTGGCGGAGTTCGTTGCAGAATGGACCGCGACGCCTGACGAAGAAGCCCAAGAGACTGCTCTCTCGGGCAAGGAGGCAAGTTGCGACTGGATCATGTACTTTGATGGAGCTTTCTCCTTACAGGGCACTGGGGCTGGCGTACTGCTTGTCGCGCCCACCGAAGAGCACCTCAAGTACGTGATCCAGATGCACTTCCCCAGAGAGGTGTCAATGAACAATACGGCTGAGTACAAAGGGCTGCTTGCCGGTCTTAGGATCGCGGCGGACCTCAGAATCAAGAAACTCGTCGTCAGAGGCGACTCGCAACTTGTCGTCAAGCACGTCAACAAGGATTACCAGAGCCCATTGATGAAGGCCTACGTCGATGAAGTGAGAAAGCTGGAAGAGTGTTTTGACAGTATACAGGCAGAATACGTTCCCTGAGCGGAGAATGATATCGCCGATTACCTGTCAAAACACGCTGCCCTCAAGCTACCTGTGGAACTAGGTACCTTTGTGCTTCAGCTAACTCAGCCATCCGTTGATCCATCAACAGAGCAAAACAAGAGGAGGAAAACAGGGCCCGGCAAGTACTTTCCCGCCGAGCTCCCTGGAGCCGCCGGCAAGGATGTTGCTGGAGATACTGAGCCCACCACGAGACGGCTAGCTCCGGCGGAGCATCAAGCTCTTGCCGTTGAGACAGCCGCTCCTGTAGCGGAGGAAACGCCTTTAGTCCTCGCCATCGAGCCCCAGGCTCCAGCATGGGCACAGCATACCGTCCGATTCCTCCAAACAGGGGAACTTCCTGAGGAGCAGGAAGAAGCGGAAAAAGTAGCCCATCGCTCTACTATGTACTAGTTCATCGATGATGTCCTCTACATAAAGAGGCTGAACAACGTGAAATTGAAGTGTATCCCTCAAGAGGAAGGACTGGAGCTGTTGGCAGAGATACATGGAGGCATAACTGGATCCCACATCGGGTCAAGGGCCCTTGTCGGCAAAGCGTTTGGGCAAGGCTTCTTCTGCCCCACCGCCCTCCAGGATGCGACGACACTGGTCACCGGGTGTGAAGCGTGTCAGTTCCATTCAAAGAAGCTTCATCAGCCAGCTCAAGCCCTTCAAACCATTCCTCTCTCCTGGCCCTTCTCGGTCTGGGGGCTCGACATACTAGGCCCTTTCCCCCGCGATGTTGGGGGCTTTGAGTACTTGTACGTCGCAATCGACAAGTACATAAAGTGGCCAGAGGTGGAAGCAGTGAGGAAGGTCACAGCTCATTCAGCCGTCAAATTCTTCAAGGGACTAGTGTGCTGTTTTGGTGTATCCAACAGGGTCATCACCGACAATGGTACACAGTTCACAAGCCGCACCTTCTTGCAATATACCCAAGACCTCGGCAGCAAAGTCTGTTTCGCTTCCGTTGCTCACCCACGAAGCAATGATCAAGCTGAGAGGGAAAATGCTGAAGTACTGCGAGGCTTAAGGACAAAGACCTTTGACAGGCTGCACAAGAGTGGAAGGCGCTGGATTGATGAACTGCTGGCGGTTCTTTGGTCAATCAGAATGACACCAAATCGAGCCACCGGCAAGACACCCTTTCCCCTGGTATACGGGGCAGAAGCAGTTCTCCCCACTGAACTCATATACGGGTCACCTCAAGTACTCGCTTATGATGAGCTTGAGCAAGAGCAACTGCGCCAAGATGACACAATGCTCCTTTAGGAAGATCATCTTCCGGTGGCTGTGAGAGCAGCGCGCTACCAGCAAGCCTTGCACCGCTACCATAGCCGCAAGGTTCATGCCCGAGGCTTTGAGGAAGGCGACCTTGTTCTTCGGCACGTTCAATCGGCCAAAAATTCCAACAAGTTGACGCCGAAGTGGGAAGGCCCTTATCGAGTAATACGAGTCACCAGGCCCGGCGCAGTCCGCCTGGAGACCGAAGATGCCATTCCGGTGAGTAACTCCTGGAACATTGAGCATCTTCGCAAGTTTTTCCCGTAAGGCGCGGCTTGCCGGGCCCCCCAGCAAGCCACCTTTTGTACGAGCATTGCCGATGACGCATGTAACCCTTTGTACAAAGCCAGGCGCAGACCCTGAGCATAAGTAAATGAAGCGCTGGCGCCCTGAGTTATAGCATGCATGCTAGGTCGAGTCTCGTCCTTGGTTAGGGTTGATAGTGCTTAGCGGCGACTAACCCCTAGCTTAGAGGTCGAGTGTGCGTCTCCTTGTCTTTCTTTTGTCTTATTTGGTTCACAAGACACATGGATATCCGTGCCGATCCACTTGGGGAGGAAAAGAAGATGAACAGACTAGCATTTAGCCCCCGGCAAGCCAGTATTGCCGGGGGCTGCAAGAGCAAAGATTCACCCACGGCGAACTAGGGTTGCCGGGGGCTGCAGCTTCAGATAAGTTCTTCATCCCTTATCATGCATTCCATTATGGACTGAGGTATGTGAAACCTCGTTTTCCCCTAAGCTATCGTGCTCCCATAACTCTAGTCCCTAGGGCTCGTTCCTGGGGCCAAGTTTTGTCGTAGTCGCGGCAGCGAAAGGATGAAACAAGGAGCCTGAACCCGCCTCATCCCTGCCTCCGCCAAAGGCGTGAGGAAGGTCGAGCGAAGTGGGGAGACAGCAAGGCCTATTGCCGGGCAAGGAAATGTTTATCTTGAAGATATCAAGGATTTACTCCTTGTCGTGGGTTCCACCCGCAAACAAATGACCCGGCAAGCACCCCTTTTTCATTAAAAACATTCCACTCAGGTATAGTCCATAGGGAATGAAAAACATGAATGATGGGATTACAAGTTTTTAATTCAACAAAGGCCCGAAGGCTTACAAACTAAAAAGAGATAAGGTGCCTGTAATCCCTTTCTTATCCCTCTCCTCAGGAGGCAGGTCAAGGAGGCGAAAGAGACAAAAGGAGCACCTAGGCGAGCTACGGGTGGCAGAAGACACCAAGAGAACATCTTGGTGGCCGTCCAAAGGCTGGATGCTGATGGCGGCACCGGAAGCAGAGCTCGAAGACGAGGCGGCAGGACGTCAGCACGCGTCGAAGGCCTCGGTGCTCGCGTACTCCGACTTGACGGCCTTGCCGCCCGCCCTCTTCCTCTTCCGCAGCCTCCCAACGCCAGCCGCCCAAGGAGACGACCCCGAGAAGTTCAGGGAGCCGGCGACGCGAATGATGGGGTCGCCGGTGCCGCATGGAGCGGCACCCGACACCTAATCGGACCCGTCCTCCTGCCGCCTACTACCCTCGTCGTCACTGCCGCTGTCCTCCTCGCCACTCCCGCCCAAGGAGGAGTCTTCGCTATCAGAAGAGCTCTCCATGCAGCACCTTGCACGGGTCCCAAAGCACCCGAAGACCTTGACGGAGAGAAGGCCACCCTCCATCAGCTTAAAATGGAGAGTGAGCCCCTCCGTCAAGCGATGGATATGGGCAAACGTCTTCCATCCCCGACGGAGATACATCACGTGAGGGGTGGGGAAGTCGACACGGGCCCACGTGCCACTGATCCCGCGGCCCCTCATGTGCAGCCACAACGACTCCGGCGGATCCAGCTCCATCTCCCGCGCAAATGGAGTCGGGAGACGAAAGCGACGGTGCGGTGGCCGGCGCAGCCTGACGAAGAATTCACAAGGGTCATCCCCAACATGGCCCTCCATTGGAGGAGGAGCTGCTGGCGGAGGCGAGGCCGGCGCGCCACCCCGTCCTCCTCTTCCCCGAGCGCCCCGGCCTCGCCCACGGCCTCGTCCCCTCCCCCTTCCCCTCGCGGCTGGCTCTGCCACCGCAGGCGCAAGAGAAGGAGGGGCGCATTGTCGAGCGGCAACCCTCTCCGCCACTGTTGAAGGACCGGGGTTCGCTCTCTCCATGACGGATGGAAGGGAGGAGCAGAAGCTGAAGGAAGAAGAAGATGAAATAATGCGGGACGCCATCCCCCCTCCCGCTCTTTATAAAGGATCAGGGTTGGGGCTTGGCTGCCCCACTCGGCCAACCAAGACACGGGAGGCGCAGGGAGCCAGGGCCGACACACTGCCCCAACTAGCGACGGCCCAGTTTCCCGCCTCCACCGTTTGCCACCCCAAGCGCACGGGAGACACGTGGCGAACGTGCAGAACCGAGGGGACGGGTGAGGCGACCTCTCCCCACCCCGTGATCATGGGGAGTGGATGCCTCGAGGACCGCGCCTCGGCCCCATTCAGTAAATGGGCCGTGCCTCCACGCCTCCCTCTGTTTATGGGGAAGGTGCGAACCGCCACCTTTACTACGACATGACACATGCCTGCGGGAACCAACCCCACGTGTGCCGCCCACGTCACACGCGCCTCCCCACGCCGCGCCACGCGCGGGAATCGTGGGAAGCGCAGCGCGCGAAGAATCTTACCACGGTAAAAACCGCCCTGCCTGCCCACGCACTGTTTTTGGGCCTAGCCCAAACAACGCGTTGCGCTTATGTGTGGACCAGGCCCGGGGGCTCCTGTCGGTGTACAAAAAGATGGGTACACTTTTTGTACCCCTATAACTGTGCACAGGCAGTCCGAGCCGCGGGCACCACCACACCAAGCAAGGCAAGGGAGGTGAGCCAGGGTAAGACCGAAGCTCAAGAGAACTAGAATAATGCCAAGGCCAAGACCAGGGATGAAGCGGACTCCCCCGGCAAGATCCTTGCCAGGGGACAATTCTAGCAGCCCCGACAAGACCCTTGCCGCGGCGACCCGTCCCGCACCTACGGAGCGAATCACCCTTGAGTCCACTGCCCCCAAAGGGCAAGGATTCGGGAGACATCCCCGTGGTGGCATGCAGATCTTCGTGAAGACATTCAAGATCAGATACACATTAAGGAGACGACAACCCTTGGCGGGATCTCAGCCGAGAAAAACCACAAGGCCCCCGGCAAGCGCCTTGCCGGGGATGACAGCAGGCGCCTCGGCAAGTCCCTTGTCGGGGCCCCGGCAAGGCCCTTACCGAGGACACCTGCAGGGCCATCATCAGGCCCACGCAGACTAAACCTCCACCACTGCATGCATGCAGCTGCCGACCCAACCAGCTGGGCAGGCACCTGCGTGGCGGCATGCAGATCTTTGGGAAGACCCACCACTGCGCCACCTCAGCTGCCTGCCTACCTACGTGGCATCGCAGGCGTCGCTGGCCAGGGCGCGTGTCGACACAAGAAGAAGCGGCAACGACGGACGAGGCAGATCTCTCCCCCGTCCCCGATAAAGTGAGGACACCTAAGCAAGATGCATTAAATGCGCCTTGTCATGTAATGCGAGGGATAACCTCGCATCATTGTTCCCTTTCCACCTCCTGTGTGCCACTGTGGCAACCCCTTTTCCTATAAAAGGAGGCCGAAGGCAACTAGGAGAAGGATTCGGCTTTTTGGAGCTCCTCACGCCCCATAGCTACCTCAAGAACACAAATATACAATCCACCAAAGCAGGAGTAGGGTTTTACGCATCCTTGCGGTCTGAACCTGGATAAACGAACCGTGTGCTACCTGTTAGATCCGCTCTTCTCATAACCCCGCGCCCCGCCAACCGTAGTAGGGATTCTCGTGATCCCATAGGTGTTGTTCTGCACCGACATCTGGGCATCCCCAAGCTTAGTCTCTTAACACTCCTTGTTCCACAGTCCATCAAATCCTTACCCAAAACTTGAAAACTTCACAACACAAAACTTAAAGTAGAAAACTCGTAAGCTCCGTTAGTATAAAATAAATCACCACTTCAAGGTACTGTAATGAACTCATTCTTTATTTATATTGGTGTTAAACCTACTGTATTCCAACTTCTCTATGGTTTATAAACTATTTTACTAGCCATAGATTCATCAAAATAAGTAAACAACACATGAAAAACAGAATCTGTCAAAAACAGAACAGTCTGTAGTAATATGGATCAAACGTATACTTCTAGAACTCTTAAAATTCTCAAATAAATTGCTGGACCTGAGGAATGTATCTATTAATCATCTGAAAAAATAATTAACTAAATAGCACACTTCAAATAAAAATGGCAGCAATTCTCGTGAGCGCTAAAGTTTCTGTTTTTTACAGCATGATCAACAAGACTTTCCCCAAGTCTTCCCAAAGGTTCTACTTGGCACAAACACTAATTAAAAGCATAAAACCACATCTAAATAGAGGATAGATGAATTACTCATTACTAAACAGGAACAAAAAGCAAGGAACAAGAATAAAATTGGGTTGCCTCCCAACAAGCGCTATCGTTTAATGCCCCTAGCTAGGCATGATGATTTCAATGATGCTCACATAAAAGATAAGAATTGTAACATAAAGAGAGCATCATAAAGAATATGACTAGCACATTTATGTCTAACATACTTCCTATGCATAGGGATTTTGTGAGCAAATAACTTATGGGAACAAGAATCAACTTGCATAGTAAGGTAAAACAAGCATAACTTCAAATCTTTAAGCACATAGAGAGGAAACTTGATATTATTGCAATTCCTACAAGCATATGTTCCTCTCTCATAATAATTTTCAGTAGCATCATGAAGCATTCTTTTCATGATCTACAAGCATAGAAATTTTATTACTCTCCACATAAGCAAAATTCTTCTCATGAATAATAGTGGGAGCAAACTCAACAAAATAATTATCATGTGAGGCATAATCCAATTGAAAACTAAAATCATGACGACAAGTTTCATGGATATCATTATTCTTTATAGCATACAAGTCATCACAATAATCATCATAAATAGCAACTTTGTTCTCATAATCAATTGGAACCTCTTCCGAAATAGTGGATTCATCACAAAATAAAAGTCATGACCTCTCCAAATCCACTTTCATCAATATAATCATCATAAATAGGAGGCATGCTTTCGTCATAATAAATTTGCTCATCAAAACATGGGGGACAAAAAATATCATCTTCATCAAACATAGCTTCCTCAAGCTTGTGGCTTTGCATATCATTAGCATCATGGATATTCAAGGAATTCATACTAACAACATTGCAATCATGCTCATCATTCAAATATTTAGTGCCAAACATTTTATAGATTTCTTCTTCTAGCACTTGAGCACAATTATCCTTTCCATCATACTCACGAAAGATATTAAAAAGGTGAAGCGTATGAGACAAACTCAATTCCATTTTTTATAGTTTTCTTTTATGAACTAAACTAGTGATAAAACAAGAAACTAAAAGACTCGATTGCAAGATCTAAAGATATACCTTCAAGCACTCACCTCCCCAGCAACGGCGCCAGAAAAGAGCTTGATGTCTACTACACAACCTTGTTCTTGTAGACGTTTTTGGGCCTCCAAGTGCAAGGTTTGTAGGACAGTAGCAAATTTCCCTCAAGTGGATGACCTAAGGTTTATCAATCCATAGGAGGCGTAGGATGAAGATGGTCTCTCTCAAGCAACCCTGCAACCAAATAACAAAGAGTCTCTTGTGTCCCCAACACACCCAATACAATGGTAAATTGTATAGGTGCACTAGTTCGGCGAAGAGATGGTGATACAAGTGGTATATGGATAGTAGATAAAGGTATTTGTAATCTGAAATTGTAAAAATAGCAAGGTAACTAATGATAAAAGTGAGCGTAAACGGTATTGCAATGTGTTGAAACAAGGCCTAGGGTTCATACTTTCACTAGTGTAAGTCCCCTCAACAATAATAGCATAATTGGATCACATAACTATCCCTCAACATGCAACAAAGAGTCACTCCAAAGTCACTAATAGCGGAGAACAAATGAAGATATTATGGTAGGGTACGAAAACATCTCAAAGTTATTCTTTCCAATCAATCCGTTGGGCTATTCCTATGAGTGTCACAAACAGCCCTAGAGTTCGTACTAGAATCACACCTTAAGACACAAATCAATTAAAACCCTAATGTCACCTAGATACTCCAATGTCACCTCAAGTATCCGTGGGTATGATTATACGATATGCATCACACAATCTCAGATTCTTCTATTCAACCAACACAAAGGACCTCAAAGAGTGCCCCAAAGTTCCTACCGGAGAATCACAATGAAAATGTGTGCCAACCCCTATGCATAGGTTCATGGGAGGAACCCGCAAGTTGATCACTAAAACATACATCAAGTTGATCACGTGATATCCCATTGTCACCACAGATACGCACGACAAGACATACATCAAGTGTTCTCAAATCTTTAAAGACTCAATCCGATAAGATTACTTCAAAAGGGGAAACTCAATTCATTACAAGAGAGAAGAGGGGGAGGAGAAACATAAGATCCAACTATAATAGCAAATCTTGCAATACATCAAGATCGTATCATCTCAAGAACACGAGAGAGAGAGAGATCAAACACATAGCTACTGGTACATACCCTCAGCCCCGAGGGAGAACTACTCCCTCCTCATCATGGAGAGCACCGGGATGATGAATATGGCCACCGGAGAAGGATTTCCCCCTCCGGCTGGGTGCCGGAACGGGTCTAGATTGGTTTTTGGTGGCTACGGAGGCTTCTGGCGGCGGAACTCCCGATCTATATTGTGTTCTGAAAGTTTTAGGGTATATGGAGTTATATAGGCAGAAGAAATACGTCAGGGGGGCCACGAGGGGCTCACGAGGGTGGAGGGCGCGCCCAGGGGGGTGGGCACGCCCCCTGCCTCGTGACCTCCTCGCAGATCCCCCGACGTGCACTCCAAGTCTTCTGGGCTTCTTTCCTTCCAAAAATGAGTTCCGTGAAGTTTCAGGTCAATTGGACTCTGTTTGATTTTCCTTTTCTTCGAAACCCTAAAACAGGGTAAAAACAGAAACTGGCACTGGGCTCTGGGTTAATAGGTTAGTCCCAAAAATGATATATAAGTGTATAATAAAGCCCATAAACATTCAAAACAGTAGATGATATAGCATGGAGCAATCAAAAATTATGGATACGTTGGAGACGTATCAGTGCCCGTCTTGGCTTAGCGGTTGCTCAGGAGATGCAAAAAATTTGTTAGGAAGCTCGCTAGGAGAGTTATCATTCACCCGAGCCTCGACCCAGCGCTTCATATTGCGGTACCCGAGAGGCACGAATTAGGAAAGATGTGCCGGTTTGTGGGCTCGAACGAGGGTGGCTCACGAGAAAACAGGTCGAAGGCAGAGAGAAGGACCAACACAGGAGGAAGAAACCCTCACGAAGGCGCCTGCCTAGCCCCCTCACGAGGTATGCGAAAGAGAGAACACAAGCGAACTGATTCGAAAAAGGCGGCAAGAGGCGATAAAACCAAATCAATAAGGAACACAAGAAGCAAACTTCTATTAAGAGAAGACGAGCCAACTACGGAAAGCAAATGAAAAGCCGCGTCCGGCACCTAGTCTAGTCTTCGACGTCTTCTCATCAGTGCGGAGCTATGTGCTCCCACTAGGCGTGGGAGGGAGCCCTCGAGGCCCGAGGGCGGCACTTTTGAGACTCCGGGGCATGTACAGCCCCACTCATTATTATGTGAGAGTGTCACAGGCGGCGATTCTTCACAAGCATCGGGCCTTCTTCACGTGCACTGGGCCTTGCTTCACAGGCACTGGGCCTTGCTTCATAGCCGCTAGGCCTTGCTTCATGGGTAGAACTTCCAGAGGTGCTGGATGTTCCAGGCGTTCTGGATGGGCACCCCGTCCTGCGCCTCCAGGCGCGCGGCACCAGTCCTGGAGATAAGGACAACCCTGAACGAGCCCTCCCACATGGGTGAGAGCTTGTGCAACCCTTCCCTGGAGAGGACCCACCTCAGGATGAGGTCGCCTGCCTCGAGCGTCCTGGAGCGGATGTTGTGGCAGTGGTACCGCCGCAGCGCCTGCTAGTACCTTGCCGCCCTCAGTGCAGCTTCGCGGCGTCATTCCTCCCCCAGTATGAGGTCCATCCCCCGTGTGGCGTCCTGCTGTGTTTCATCAAACGCCAGGACCCATGCGGAGCGATGCTTGACCTCGTGAGGGAGGACCAGTTCGGCTTCGTAGACAAGGAAAAATGGAGTCTCGCCTGTAAGCTTAGTGGCGGTGGTGCGGATGGACCACAACACGGACTGGAGCTTGTCGTGCCAGCCCCTGCCACAGGCCTCGATCTTCTTATTGAAGGTCCTGGTCTTGAGGCTTCTTTCCTTCCAAAAATGAGTTCCGTGAAGTTTCAGGTCAATTGGACTCTGTTTGATTTTCCTTTTCTTCGAAACCCTAAAACAGGGTAAAAACAGAAACTGGCACTGGGCTCTAGGTTAATAGGTTAGTCCCAAAAATGATATATAAGTGTATAATAAAGCCCATAAACATTCAAAACAGTAGATGATATAGCATGGAGCAATCAAAAATTATGGATACGTTGGAGACGTATCAGTGCCCGTCTTGGCTTAGCGGTTGCTCAGGAGATGCAAAAAATTTGTTAGGAAGCTCGCTAGGAGAGTTATCATTCACCCGAGCCTCGACCCAGCGCTTCATATTGCGGTACCCGAGAGGCACGAATTAGGAAAGATGTGCTGGTTTGTGGGCTCGAACGAGGGTGGCTCACGAGAAAACAGGTCGAAGGCAGAGAGAAGGACCAACACAGGAGGAAGAAACCCTCACGAAGGCGCCTGCCTAGCCCCCTCACGAGGTATGCGAAAGAGAGAACACAAGCGAACTGATTCGAAAAAGGCGGCAAGAGGCGATAAAACCAAATCAATAAGGAACACAAGAAGCAAACTTCTATTAAGAGAAGACGAGCCAACTACGGAAAGCAAATGAAAAGCCGCGTCCGGCACCTAGTCTAGTCTTCGACGTCTTCTCATCAGTGCGGAGCTATGTGCTCCCACTAGGCGTGGGAGGGAGCCCTCGAGGCCCGAGGGCGACACTTTTGAGACTCCGGGGCATGTACAGCCCCACTCATTATTATGTGAGAGTGTCACAGGCGGCGATTCTTCACAAGCATCGGGCCTTCTTCACGTGCACTGGGCCTTGCTTCACAGGCACTGGGCCTTGCTTCATAGCCGCTAGGCCTTGCTTCATGGGTAGAACTTCCAGAGGTGCTGGATGTTCCAGGCGTTCTGGATGGGCACCCCGTCCTGCGCCTCCAGGCGCGCGGCACCAGTCCTGGAGATAAGGACAACCCTGAACGAGCCCTCCCACATGGGTGAGAGCTTGTGCAACCCTTCCCTGGAGAGGACCCACCTCAGGATGAGGTCGCCTGCCTCGAGCGTCCTGGAGCGGATGTTGTGGCAGTGGTACCGCCGCAGCGCCTGCTAGTACCTTGCCGCCCTCAGTGCAGCTTCGCGGCGTCATTCCTCCCCCAGTATGAGGTCCATCCCCCGTGTGGCGTCCTGCTGTGTTTCATCAAACGCCAGGACCCATGCGGAGCGATGCTTGACCTCGTGAGGGAGGACCAATTCGGCTTCGTAGACAAGGAAAAATGGAGTCTTGCCCGTAAGCTTAGTGGCGGTGGTGCGGATGGACCACAACACGGACTGGAGCTTGTCGTGCCAGCCCCTGCCACAGGCCTCGATCTTCTTATTGAAGGTCCTGGTCTTGAGGCCTCTCAGGACCTCCGTGTTGGCGTGCTCAGCCTAGCCATTGCTCCTGGGGTGTGCCACCGAAGCGTAGCAGATCTGCGTTCTAAGGTTAGCACAGTATGTTTTGAAGAGGTTACTGGTGAACTGCGAGCCGTTGTCGGTGATGATGCGGTTGGGGACCCCAAAACGGCTGACGAGGCCCTTGATGAACTTAACCGTGGAACCAGCTGGGATGGTGTAGACGGCTTCCACTTCCGCCCACTTGGTGAACTTGTCGATGACGACGTAGAGGTAGTGGTAGCCCCCTGGCGCTCGAGGGAATGGGCCAAGATATCTAGCCCCGAGACCGTGAATGGCCATGTGAGTGGTATAGTCTGGAGGCCCTAAGCTGGCTGATGGATCTCCTTGGCGTGGAACTGGCATGCTTCGCATGACTTCACCAGCTCAGATGCGTCGTTGAGCGCCATAGGCCAGTAGAATCCACTGCGGAACAACTTGCCGACGAGAGTTCGCGACGACGAGTGGTGTCTGCAGTCCCCGCCCTGTATGTCAATCAGCAGCTCCTTCCCCTGGTCCCTAGAAATGCAACGCAATGAAACATCATTTGGTCGCTTCCTGTACAACTCACCATCCTAGATGCAGTATGCCCCGTGGCTTGCCGGGCAACGCGCTCTATGTCCTCTTCCTTCTCCGGTAGTGCCCATTGCATCAGATATTCCTTGAATTCCTTGGTCCAACACCCCTCTTGAGGCTCGAGTGCCAAGAGCAAGTGAGCTCCAGAGGTTGGGCCACAAGCTGGGGCTCCCGTGGCAGGCGGCTCTGGGAGCTCCTCCCGAGGCCGTGCCGTGCTTGAAAGTGGTGGCGTGGCTGACATCTTGAAGAGCTACTCCTCGAAGACGCCAAGCTCTTGGGGCTGCCGCTTGGATGCCCTCTTGGCGATGTCGTCGGCTTCCTTGTTGGTGCCACGGGGCACATGCTGCACCTCCAGGCCAAGGAATTTCTTTTCCATCTTGCGTACTTCTGCGAGGTACAACTCCATGTGATTGTCCTTTGGCTCGTTCACTTTGTTGGAGAAGTTGACGAGGAGCTGTGAGTGACCTCTAACGGTGAGGCGCTTCACCCCTAGAGCTGCCGCGGCCTTCAGGCCAGCTATGAGGCCTTCGTATTCTGTGATGTTGTTGGAGACCTTCTCGCCCTACTGCAAGCAGAGCTGCACAACGTAGTAGAACTTGTCCTGCGTGGGCGAGATGAGTACTGCTCTAGCCCCTACGCCCTGGTGCGCGAAGGCACCATCGAAATACATGACCCATCCATCGGGCGCCTCACTTCCTGGCGAGGCGGACCGGTCCTCGCCTACTTCCAGCACTAGGGCATCCGTCCATTCCGCCACAAAGTCAGCGAGTGCGGCTCCCTTGATGACCCTAGTGGTGCTGAACTTTAACTGGAATGCCAGCAGCTCGATGTTCCACTCGGCGACCCTTCCAGCAGAGTTGGGGCTCCTAAGCACCCTCTCCAATGGGTAGGCCGAGATGACTTTGATGGGGTGGCCCTGGAAGTAGTGCCGCAATTTGCGTGAGGCCACCAGGAGCGCGAGCAGGAGCTTCTGAGGCATGGGATAGCGTGCCCTCGCGTCCCGCAACACCATGCCGACGAAGTACACCAGGTGCTCGACGAGGACCGGCGTGTTGGTGAGGCTTGCGTCTTGTGCAAGATGGGGTGCCTCCTGAGGTGGTGGAACCCCTAGCGCCTTGTCGCCTGTGGGAATCCCTGTGGTGTCATCCTGCCGAGTTTGGTCTTGTATTGCTGCCACTATGGCTCTTGCTGCACCTTCCTGGTCTTGCATCATTTTGGGGACCCCGACTCATGTACAGTGCTCCCAGAGATCAATGCTCACTGAACACACAGAAGCTGAATAACAAGAGTCTTACATTCATACATATCGTCTTACATAAATTATGACCATTATGGTCTAGTCTTACATAGATAAAGCCACAAGGGCTGAATGCCAAATAAACTTTAGCAGTGGAAGTCTTCGTCGATAAGTAGAACCCATGCCATCTTCCTTAACCCTACAGGCACTCTGACTGGGAAATGTCCTAGTTCGCATGTTCATCTCCAAAGAACTCTTCTTCGAACTCCTGTTCTTCCATGCCTGGCCAATTAAATAATCAGTGGCAAGCCAATGAGTACTTTGAATGTACTCGCAAGCAAACCATGTTTTGGCTCAAGATTCAACAATGCATGACATAGGTAAATTTTTGCAGAAAGCTAATTTTGTTGTGTTATGACATGTTCAACAACTGCTAAAACATGCATCATATGAATTGAAATAACCTTAGGAACTGGTTATAGATATCAACATAAAGGGAGTGGGATCCAACCCAACGCATCCATGTCAAGTCCTTTGACTTGACCCAAGTAGTTCTTCCCACACACACTGGTTTGTAAACAACTGGACGTAGCCCAAGAGCGGTTACCCAACTGTCCTTGACCGTGGACACGGCCATTCGAATAGTTTTACACTCTACAGAGGTTGCACACTTTACCCACAAGATTCGGGGAACTTCCGTGTCATCCACGACCCGCGGTACCTCAAGTACCCGGGGTAAGCACCTGATGATTACCTTTCCCTAGACGACACTAACATAGAGTCCACTCGATTGGTAGCAACCCCCGTGCCCAACATTTCTCATCTTAAGAATTTGGAGCCATGCTCCCATATTCATCTCATACCACAAGCACGGGGTACCAATGGTGTGTCCGGTGCCCTATAAAAACATTCATGGCCGCCCTACCTGGCATGACCCCGTCTTGAGAGAGCGCAAGAACAACTCTCTCGTCACTAGTAATGCGGGCTCCAAGCTAGTATCGGCCTAGGTAATCAATAATGCCCTTTTCCATATAAGGGTAGAGTGGTTGTGCATGTAAGGTTGGAATAAAGGTCGCAACTTAAACCAATCCATTTTGAAAACAACACACACACTTGCCTCGGTACACCACTTCGTCATCCAGTGGTTACCCAACTCATTATCTCCCTCGGGCATAAGTGGCACCCGACGGGGTTTTCAAAAACTTTTCAAAATGATCTTGCTTCCATCACCATGCGTATACCCAACCCATTTACGTAGCAACTACTTAGCATCCTTACTACACCCACTCGCATAACCCTCATAGAAAGGTAATGTCATGCATCATGCAAGTGTCAACGAGAAAAGCAGCAGAGGCAAACCACCTCAAGTGGTCACCGCATTATCATGACTTCGATGCAAGCAATGAAAGTGCCATATGACATGCATAAAAAGGGTTTCTTAGACATGGTCAAAGGGCTGCTTGCCTGGCTCAGCAAAGTCTTCTGGGTCTTCAAATTCTTCTGGTCCAACTCCTTCGTCAGCAATGCAATCTATCGTCGCAAAATAATAACAAGAAAAAATAAGGCAATAATAAAACAGAAAAAACAAAGTGCTCAGAAAAATGTCAACTTATTTTTCTTAAATACTAGGGTGAAACACAGATTTTCAGAGGGGTTTAAACATATTCAAATTTGAATTTGAATATGAAAGTACATAAAAGTTGTGTGGGCATGAGTAAAAGGTATACCATTAAATAGGTGGGATTTTTAGAAAAATATGGGAGTTGGAATTATTGCATTTGGATGAATATTTAATCTTGTGGATTTTTTGGAAAAGTGACAGAAAAGGAAAAGGAAAAAGGCCACTGTGCAACTGGGCCAGAACAGCTGCAGTGAACAGGCCCAGAGGCGGTACGGCCCAGGCGAGCCGAGCGGCGCGCGCGCTCCAGGTTTGAACCTAACGGGCGGGGCCTAGGAGCCAGTGAGAGAGAGGGAGGCGAGGGAGAGGAGAGGCTGACATGCGGGGCCTGCCTGTCATCCCTAACCCTGCGACAGAGGGCCGGCGAGCTCATCGGCGACATTTCCGGGCACGGCGGGGTGAGCTGATGGCACCGTTGGACTCCTCGTCGTGTCGCCGTTAAGGTGGTGCCAGAGCTGGCTGGAGGGGAGCTGCGGTTCACTAGCGATGAGGTTCCTGGCAGAGGAGCGTCGGGTGTCGATGGCTTCGGCCGTTTAGAAGAAGTCGGGGAAACGGATCGGTGGAGTGCGGGGGTTCCAGATTGGGGCTTAGAAGCAGCGGGGACGACCTGTACCTCACGAACTTCGGCGAGCCGAAGCGGCGCAGCTCGAGCTCGATCTCGAGCTCGGGTGGCTCTGGAGAGGAACTGGGGGTGCAGGGGGATGATTTGGTGGTGCAGAAGGCGAGTGGTGAGGACAGGAGAGCTCGAGGAGGCCCTTAAATAGGTGAACGGCGGGGTGTCGTGGACCCGTGCGCCGGCGAGCTCCTAGTCATCACCATAGGGCTTGGGTGGAGCTGGCGCTGTGTCTGGGGTGTTTCTGGGCGTGGACTACGCCGAGGGGAACTAAGGGAGAGAGCGGGAAGGGGTCAGAGATGCTGCGCGTGTGAGCTCGCTCACTGGAGCTCTCGGGCGGCCGGTGCACATGAGAGAAAGGGAGGGAGAGAGAGAGAGGAAGGAGGGGGACAGAGGCGTGGTGTGTCACAGACGTTGAGGCGCATTGTCGGGCGCGTTGGGGAGGCCTGAGGTGGCCGGAGGTGGTTGGCAGGGGGCGGCTACAGTGCCTGGCCGCACTGTAGCACGCTCTAGAGCATGCAATTGGCATGCCATGGCATTTTATATTCCTTGTGGGCACGACCAATGATGTATGGCTGCCCTAGGGGCAGTAAAGAAGAGGGGAGGCGCATTGGGTGCCCTGGAGAGCCAGCAGGAGAGGAGTGGGGTTGAGAGAGAGAGAGGGAAATGGGCTGTCCAGAGAGAGAAAATGGGGTTTTACCCCTCCAATAATTGAGCTGTGGATTTGACATTGTTACGGGAGGTGCAAGCGGACTAGGAGGGGCTGTCGTAAAACTTTGAGCCCACGGAGATTAGTGGAAGGGGTCAGAATGGTGTTTTTGGAAATGTGGCAGAAGGTGTCTGTTGCTTGTTTGGGTAAGAAAATGAACTCCATTTGTCATAAGACTCCATAGGGTGAAATGGAACATATAATTAGGGCCTTCCACCAATTTTGAGCTCATTAGGGAAAAGTTGCCAATGCAACTTCTGTAAACCATAGAAATTAGCAGAAATGAACTTGTGTAGATCTAGTTGAGAAAATCACTCCCCCTTGATGCACCACTTGGTGTAATAGCCTCATTTGGTCATGTGAATATTCTCACGAAAGTTGGGAACAAGGAGAGAAAGTTGGTAGTACAAAGTTGTCCAAATTTGATTCTGGTGAGAGAGGGTTTTGGGGCATTTTGGTTAGCCAAATTGACCTTGATTGATATGAGGCTTTGCAAGGTGATCACAATATGCATTTGTGACTTGCTGGATTATCCCTGGATTTTTATGAAAATATTTCCTGTAGAAATATTTCAAATCCTTGAAATGGGCATAAATGGTTTTGGGAGGTTTTGTCCAATATTTTGAACATGACCATGTGTTGAAACTCCTATATATGGAAAATATATGTCCACTGAATTTCCCTGATTTTTGTCAAATATTTTTTGAAACAATAAAATAATTTTTCCCTATCAAAGACCATTTCTGTCCTTAAGAAAAAGCTTTTAAATAAAATAGGAAAATAACTTTTAAAATTATAGTTTTGTGGTTTATGGGAATCCTATATCTAATAGGTTTCAAATATACTCTTTGAAATATTTTTCATACCCCAAATCAAGTACTTGTAGTGCAAACCTCAATTTAGGGGTTTTTGGAAAACTATTTTTTGAAAATACTATTTTGCAAAATTATTTTTGTAAGAAAATACTATATTGCACTATACACATGGCATGATCATTGGGCAGAAGTTTGGGGCAAGGAGATGAAGCACAGAACATGGAGTAGTTGACTTTAAAGAGCACTTGAAAAACCACACAAAGAAAACCAACTCAAAAATAGAAGCCAAATAATGCAAAAGTTTTTGTCAAACCACACATTATCATGATTTATTAGCTTAAGTGTTGTGGCATGAAAATCAGGATGTGACAGTCATCTTGGCTGGCGACGTAGCTTGGCGGGGCGCACTCTTGGCCTGGAGCTCCTCCCGAACTGCCACTAGCGCAGCGCTGGCGGAGTATGGGGTGGCAGCAAGATAAAGTACTAGAGGCTCGAGAGGCCGTGGCGCCACCAACACCAGTGGGCTGGTCAGGTATCTCTTGAGGTCTTGGAAGGCTTGGTCGGCCTCCGGAGTCCACTCGAACGGGACCTTCTTCTTCATCAGTTTGAAAAAGGGTAAGGCTCGCTCTCCCAGCTTGGAGATGAAGCGCCCCAATGCAGTCACCCGACCAGCCAGCTTCTTCATTTCCTTGAGGGTCTGCGGCGGGCTCATGCCCTCAATGGCCTTGATCTTCTCCGGGTTCACCTCGATCCCTCCATGTGACACGAGGAACCCTAGCAGCTTGCCGGAAGGGACACCGACCACACACTTTTTTGGGTTAAGCCGCAAGTTCACCTGGCGCAGGCTTTCGAAGGTCTCTTCCAGGTCTTGGATCAAGGTTCTCGCCTCCCGAGACTTCACCACAATGTCATCGACGTAGGCCTCCGTGTTCCTCCCGAGCTGCCGCCCTAGAGCGATGTGCATCAGCCGCTGAAAGGTCGCACCTGCGTTGCACATTCCGAAGGGCATACAGGTGTAGCAGTACACCCCACACGGGGTCAGGAAGGCTGTCTTCTTTACATCTTCCACCGCCATCTGGATTTGGTGATACCCTGAGAATGCATCCAGGAAGCACAGCAGGTCGCACTCGGCGGTGGAGTCACTGATCTGGTCGATGTGCGGGAGAGGGAAGGGATCTTGAGGTCACGCCTTGTTGAGGTTGGTGAAGTCGACACAAATTTGCTCCTTCCCGCCTTTCTTCGGCACCACGACTGGGTTCGCCAGCCATTCGGGGTACCTAACCTCACGTACGGCACTTGCCGCCTCCAACTTGCGGGTCCCTTGGACGATGAAGGCCTGCTTCTCCATGGACTGCCGCCTTGCTCACTGCTTCACAGGGCGCACATTGGGGCACACCCTTAAGTGGTGCTGAATCACCTCTCTCGGGACCCCCACTAGCTGATTGGACTCCCATGTGAATATGTCCTTGTTTGCGCGCAAGAACTTCACCAATGCTTCCTCTTGGCTGGGGTCGAGGCCGGCACCTATGGTGAAGGTGGCTCCTCAGGAGCTGTCCTCATCGACCATCACCTGCTTGGTCTCTGCCTTGTCTTGGGTGAACAACTACTTCTTCTTGGTTGGCGCGGCCTCCTTGGCCTCGGGGCACGGGTGCCGACGGGTTGCGCAACCGCAGCGGCCCTGAAGGCAAGTTTGAGCGTTGTCACGGCCTCCTTGGTGTCCCCCTTGATGGTGAGGACACCTTTGCTTCCAAGCATTTTCATAAGATTGTAGGCTGGATGAGTCGCCGCCATGAACTGAGCTAGAGCTGGGTACCCGAGGATGGCGTTGTACGGGAGGCCGATGCGGGCGATGTCGAAGTCAACCAGCTCGATGCAGTAGTTGTTGCGCGTGCCGAAGGTGACGGGAAGGCGGGTCTTCCCCAGGGAGAGGGCAGGGCCGCCACCAACTCCTGAGAAAGGCTTGCTGAGGCTGAGTCGCTCGAGCGGCACGTGAAGAAGGCTGAAGGCCTCCATGAAGAGCAAGTTGAGGCTAGCGCCGCCGTCACTGAGGGTCTTGGTGACGGCCATGTTGCAGATGGTGGGCATGCAGAGCATCGGAAGCTTGCCCGAGCCGGTGGTCATGACGGGGTGGTCTTCTAAGCTGAAGGTGAGGTCGGCCTCAGGCGCGGCCCAGCCCGGTGGAGCCCCCGAGCACGTGGAAGCGGCACCAATCTGGCGGAGGAACGGCTTGATGTGGCGCTCTGAAGGCAGCTCCTGTGAGCCGCCTAGCAGGGCCGAAACCGCGTGGTGCACCGGCGCCACGTAGCGCGCAGTGAAGAGGTTGCGAAGCCCCTCCCAAGGCACCACCGTGGATCCGGGAAGGTTGAGCAGCCAGGCGCGCGGCTCGCCGGCGAGGGCCATGGGAATCTAGTTGGCCATGACCTTGTCGTCACCCCCGGCTTTGAGGACAGCCTCCATATACGTCAGCAGGAAAGCTGGCGGGTCCGCCACGCCGTCATAGCGTGGCGGCATCTCCGGCTTGAACTTGGGCGGCCACTGTACCAGCCGCAGGACGGGGGCCAGGGCTCGGAGCCCCCTGGCCCGGTCGTCAACACAGGTCGTCGGAGTCGGCGGCAGGGCGCCTGTCATGTGGGCGAAGCGCGGTGGCGACGGAGCACGCTGTCAGGACCCCGACTCGATGTCACATCGATCTAGCCGGTAACACCTCATATCACTTTGCGGCCTCACGCACGGTATCCCCACGGGTGTCGCCTTACCTTTGCCCGGGACCGTTTGCGCCTTTTGGATCACGTATATGATAGTGTCGCTAGCATCCATATGATAAGGAGCCCGGGCTGACATGACTAGTCGTAAACCCAAAGTGGCACAGACTTACAGGGACAGGCATCCATGACCCAGCTTCGAACGTGTCGGTCATCAGCAAGTGGGTCCGGGCTGTAGCACTGGGCTAGCAGGACTCCGGTAAACCGGGCTGTAGCGGGCTAACAGGACTCCGGTACTCAATGCGTGACATTTCCCCGATGGGACAGACACCGGAACGAAGAAGGACACATGCCGGCCAGCCTAAGTGCTCCAGAGCAGTAGCAAGCTACCATGGCTCAGCGGTAACACTAGGAGACATTTCCCGGTAAGAGAGGCTACTAAAGATAAACAACTAGATAGTCAGATCCCACACATACCAAGCATTTCAATCATACACACAATATGCTCGATATGTGCAAATACAACAAGGCATCACAACATGACTCTACGACACAAGTACTTTATTTAAGGCTCAGAGAGCCATACATAACATACACAAAGGTACGGGTCACACGACCCAGCATTCAAGTCATACAGTCATACAAACCAGCAGCGGAAGTAACTTGTCTGAGTACAGACAACTAGAAAAATAAAAGAGGCTTGGAAAGCCTAGCTATACTACGTGGTCCTTCACAAGCTCAGGATCACCACCTGGGCCTTAGCCTACTCATTGATGTCAACGTCTACGTAGAACCCATCAGAAGGGGTTGCAGCGTCTTCTGTAAAAATGTAAATTATAGCAACATGAGTACAAAGGTACTCAGCAAGACTTACATCAGATCCTACATACATGCATATTATCAAGAAGGGTTGGTGGAGTTATTGCAGCAAGCCAGCTTTGACTCTTGGCTAGGCTAACCTACGAGACTCCAACTTGAAATGGTTTTGCGTACACGAGTCCACTACTCACCAATTCAATACACTACCGAGGATCCACCTCCGTCTTCCTACGGAAGAGCCATCCTCGGCACTCACACTTATCTTGAGGCTTTTAGTAGTTTCCATTTACTTGTCTATGAACTGTATATAGGCAACCAAGTAGTCCTTTACCACGGACGCGGCTATTCGAATAGATCATGATAACCCTGCAGGGGTGTACTTCTTCATACATGTTTCCACCACTTAGCGTCTGCACACGACATGTGCTCGGCAGACTTCAAGCGAAAGCCGACGTGGGTGTAGACCACGACCTACCTAAACACCTAAGTCTCTAGTCCAGGTTTATCGCCTATCCAGGTTCCATCCGCAGGAAGTCCGGCCGAGGTTTCCCATACGGCCCCGAACGATGTGAACAGGGTTCCCGAGATACCTAACAGGTATTCGGTACACCATGCCACGTACCTACCGCATCACAGCCCACCCCTACGGTCAGCGCTGTCCACGGCCTCCAGTAGGCTACAAACACCAGAAACTACGTGCAACTCCTGGACAGAGAGCTAGGGTGAATAAGAAGTCGAGCGGGGTCATATTTCAGGGCCCAATGCATGGTAGTAGCTGTATCTTAAATCACACAAACAGATCTCAGTGCTTAAGGTCGGCTTCAATGAAACAACCCACCATGTACTCCTACATGGCCTCTCATCGATACCTTTACCAAATCGTGTTCACCACACCACTCTCATTACCGACATAATCATTTCACTCTAGCCATCACCCAGATGAACCAGACCTGACACGACTCTAAGCATAGCAGGCATAGCAAGGTAGGAACAACACATACATATGGCTCAATCAACTCCTACACATGCTAGTGGGTTTCATCTAGTTACTGTGGCAATGACAGGTCATGCAGAGGAAATGGGCTCAACTACCGTAGCACACAGCAGTTTGAAACGCGTTGTCTTAATGCAGTAAAAGAGAGCAGGAGCGAGAACATGGGATTGTATCGATATGATCAAATGGTTGGTTGCTTGCCTGATGGTTCGATGCACTGATACGGTTCTTCGTTAGGGTAATCACGGTACTCCTCGGGGGCAGAACCTGTCGCAAAGAACACCGGTACACAACCATCACCAAACAATGTGCAACAATATGATGCATGCATGAAACATAGCAATATGAGTGTGTTGGGCTAATGCAACTAAGACCAGAAGGGTTTGAACCAATTTGAATCAAAGATTCAAATTCCAAACTCAAAAATGGCCTTTTAAAGTGTTTTTCCTTGTTCTGTATTAAACATCAGGTTAACTTGTTTAATCATGCATGAAAATAGTACAGATGGATAGATTGGATTTTTCTGATCATTTTTCATATATAATTTGTCTGATTTGGAGTTACAGAATAAAAGTTATGAATTTTTGAAGTTTAAACTTTATTCTGGAATTTCCTATATTAGATTAATTCCAGAAAATCAATTATTGCGTCAGCCTGACATCAGTGTGACGTCAGCAGGTCAACGGAACACGTCCGGGTCAAACCTGACAGTGGGTCCCGCGTGTCAGTGTGATTAGATTAATTAAAGTTTAATTAAGACTAAACCTGTTTAATTAACAGGGCTGGGCCCCACCTGTCATTGACTCAGGGGAGTCAACCAGGGCCCACCCGTGGTCAAACCCGGGTCGGCTGCACCGGCGTTTAGCCGCCGGCGAGCCCGATGCGGCGGCGGAAGTGGTTTTGGCTGTTTCGGCCACCAAATGGGTCGCGGAGACCACCGGAGTGGAGCTGAGGACGAGCCGCAGCTCTTGGTGGAGTCCGTTGGGGTCGGGGTGGCCGGAGTTGGCGCCGGCGACGACTTTGGCGGCCACCGGGGTTCGGCCGAAGACGAACTTGACGCTAGAGGGGTCGGTGAGGCTCGGGAAGTGGCTAGCTAGATGCTAAGTGACACGGTGAGCATGACGGACACCGTGGAGTGGCCGGAGGATGACCGGGAGCACATCGGCGACGAGCTCCACGGTGGTGGGTGCGGTTGAGCTCCGGGAGGTCGCTACACAGCTCGGGAGCAAGAAAAGGAGGGGGGGAAGATGGCTAAGCTCACAGTGAGTGCGACGAAGCCCTTGGTGTGGCCGGAGATGGACCGGAGCGACGAAGGCGTTGAAGGGGATCTCCGGCGACGGCGGTTCGGGCGAGGTCGTTGCGGTGGACTCGGGCGTTGCGAGCGCTCGGGGCTCGGCTGCTCGATGAAGTGGACAGCGGCGGAGCTCCTGGACACGATGAGAGGACGCACGGGCGGCGGGGAGCACGGCTACGACGAAGGCACGGCGATG